>NC_081420.1:43389046-43679046 GCF_949786415.1 Peromyscus eremicus
GAGTTATTATGATTATTCTCCACCAAAATAAATCACACTCACTCTTTTGCTCTCTGAGAGTCACATAGTCACACAGAGAAACATTCTAGGCCTTTTGTTTGTATGGTTTTGTTTTGGGTGTTGGTGAGGATAGACTTACAGAAGTTAGAAGAACTACATTTTCTTCTCAAAATAAAACAATTGATGAAAATAAAACCATGATATCCTGGGATTGTTTCTATATTGAATCTTTGAAATTACTTTTCTTAGGAATTTTCATCATCTCTCTGTGTCTCTGCTTCTGATATTTCTCTTCCTCACTGTGGAGTGTTTTGAGACTGGCTTTCTTCTTCTATACTATATTCTCACATCAAAGCAAAGCAAGTTTCTGTGTGTGTGTGTGTGTGTGTGTGTGTGTGTATGTGTGTGTGTGTGTGCATACATATGTCACAGTGTCATTACAGTGTGTGATAGAAGTGGCTACCTGATGCTGCCATATTTGTTCTATCATTCTATACTGTACAGTTTATGCATTCAACATTCAGCAATGAATTACTACCTCAATAAATATGCACCAAGTGCCTTCTCTGTGGCAGGTATGTTGTTGAGTGCCAGAGAGGGTATAGAGAATACAGCAGGCAGTAGGAGTAACCTAGTTCAACAACAGGACACGTATCGGTATGAAAAAATGAATAAAGCATGGTTGAATAGTCCACATTTCTGGTATTTCTTTAGGAAGTATTGATCTTCAAATTTGTGCATTTCAGAAGTTATTAATTGGTCAGAAGCCTCAAAATTGAGAAAAATTATTATCTCCAAAGTATTGGGAAAGAAAAGAAAGCATTTTTATGAGACTCACAGCAAAGTACATTGGTAATGTTTTGCTATAGTGTTTGGGTCATATATGTAAAAAATTCTGCTTTTTTCTGAGTTTCTTAGTTGTGTCCAAAGGGAAAAAACTAGAATTATATTTTCCTAACTGCTTTTTCCTACCTCTGTTCTCTTTCCTAAATTATTGTCACTTATCTCTTAACACAATGCTTAAGGCTGTTGAGTCCAGACTTGAGTTCAGGTTTGACTTGGCCCTGCCACTTAGTAGTGATCTCAGCAGCATCCATAACACACTTAAATTTCTCCTTTTCATCTCTGATTAGAAGGTCTGATGACACTTCACAAGGCAGTGCTGGTGTTAAAATGACTGACATGTATAGAGGTCTGTAGAGTTTCCGGCATGTAATACCACAATTAGTTAAACTGAAAATGAATTCACCATTTTCAGAAAGCAATTGATTAATTTTTTTAGATTTAGATGTGATAAAAAACCAACAAGAACAGTTCTGAGATAGTTGGAATGATCTGTACCTCCTCATGAAGAAGCATCAGTTCTCAGAGATCTCTGGGCCATAGGGGTGTTGTAGGGGTCTTTTTCTCATGATGACAATACCTCTTCCTCATTCAGATACATTAACAGTTGCTTTTTCCAAAAACTCATCAGGAAGAAATCTATAAATGCATGCTAGAAGATTCTATAGAGGACTGTAATCCACTGCCTGCATCTTGTAGAGCATATGGGTGAGGGTGGAAGGGTGGGAAAGGGACAGTTTTTATATATACATAATTATCCTGTTCCAAATTTAAAATGTAGGAGACTATAATTCCTTCATATAATTGGAATCTTTAAAATAATGTTGGTGTTGAGAAATAGTGTGTAATGAGAAGCTTATGGAAGGAGATAACACTTCTCTAGCTGGTGGTTTGGTCTCATAACCCAGTAGCTGTCTGCATTTGGGTGGATTCCTCTATGGAGTTCTGGCTTTATCTCTAAGCAAACTTGCAAGCTTTTCGGCCAAGCACCAATTTTTTCTCTGCCTTGAACACATTTTTGCCCAAATCAGGGCTATAGCATTTGTCCTTAGTGAAATATACTGAGGTCTTTTGTAGACAAAGGAATTTGTGTTCATAGTGTGCCGACTTTTCTTTCTATAACACGGAAGTTAAACTAAAAGGCTGGTAAGTGAGGAAGATTAGAACAATATTAAACATTGGTTATGAAGATTCTGTAAGGAAGAGCTACTCCTATACAGAGGAACGTTTAGTTAATTTGAGTCCCTTTTCTCTCTGGTAAAAGTGTTTTTCTGAGCCTGAGAATGGACAGTTACCCTGATGACAGCTCCTAAAAGAGTTTGAAGCAGATTTTAATGATCTGACAAGATCATTAAATCTTCAAGAGCTAACTCTTGGAATTTTATTTTAAAAACAACAAACCAAAAGTAAGATGGAGTCTTAATAAGAGCTATCGTTGCACGACTTGACTATGCTTGTTGGAAGCCGTATTTGAGGGAAGAAGCATCACTGCCTTTCTGAGAATGGACATTTAGTTTGAGAGGATGAAAACTTAGTTCCCTTTATGAACACAAAGTGGCCAGGGTAAGAAGGTTCTCTTGTTGTTGTTTCCATGGCAACATGTTTTAATTACATATTCATATCACATATACATTTCTTAGAAATTATTGACACTTTCAGATCAATTTATTTGCATATATGTGAACTACTCTGTGTGTGTGTGTGTGTGTGTGTGTGTGTGTGTGTGTGTGTATGAGACAGATAACACGTGCTTTCATATTGAATTAATGTACATAATCATGTTAATATCAAGTAGAACAGACAAGCTTTCTCTCTTTCTTACTCTCTCTTTTGAGACAGAGTTTCATATATTTCAGATTAGCCTTGAACTCACTAAATAGCCAAGGGTAATCCCAAATTAAACTTTATTTTTAAATTTTATGTATTATTATTATTGTGTGTGTTAGCATGAAGGGGCAGGGTTTTTATACACACATATGTGTTGAAGGGAGAGGACAACTTATGAGAGTTGGGTATCTTCTACCATGGGATGCGGTGATAAAACTCAGGGCATCAGGCTTCAGAAGGAGCAAATGTTTCCATCCATTAAGCTATCTTGCCAGCCCAAATTTCATTCTTAACTACTTCAATCTAAATGTCAACCCTAAGAGGAGACAAACAAAAAATTTTCTCTGTCTTTATAGTCTATGGAGGCTCCTAAAATGTCTTTTTTTAAGATCCTTGAAACTGATGGTCTTTAACATCCCTTAGGAAGAGTAGACTGGGAGAGTTGTGCCGGAGTAGGGAGATGTTGGTTAAAGAGTAGAGAGTTTCAATTGGGATGGGCATGCTTTTGTGCACAGCGATAGCTCTGGTTAATAATGTATCATATGTTTGAAAGTTGTCCAAACATTAGATGTTTAATGTTCTTTACATTGAAACATAAATAAAATGGCAGATGTATTAATGAGCCCAATTAATCTTTGCAGAATGTACACTCTTGTCAAACATCACATGCACTTTGTAAATTTATACAACTATTATTTATCAATTAAAAAGAAGATATTAAGAGGCAGAAGAATTATCTCAGTGGTTAAGAGCACTGGCTGCTCTAACAGAGGACCTGAGTTTGGTTCTGGGCACTGACATGGTAGTTTACTACCATTTGTAACTCTGGTTTCAGGGAATCTGATACCCTCTCTTGCCCTCCATGGGCACCAGGCGTGCATGTGGTAGTCATACATGCACGCAGGGAAAACACTCATGCACATAAATCTAAAATAGTTTAGAGAATAAAGCCTTTAACTGTAGCTTATCTTCACTTAAAGCATTACAACATGTTTGTTCACTGGGGGGCTTTCTTTAATATTTCTTATGGATAAAACAATAGTTTTATACCTCTTTTTCAAAGGACACCATGGTCCCACTTGTCCAGTCCTTCAGAGATGCATCTTTTCCTATCAGGTATCATCATTTAAGAGAAAAATCAACAGAATCTATAGCGGAATATTCTTAGCCAATGTCACACCACTTCAGTGAAGTAAAAGGGGCCAGATGTGCATAAACATTCAATATTCTTCAATTGTTGTCTATGTTAAACATGTTGCAACATTTTTTTCCCAAAAAGTAACATTTATCGAATGTTACCCAGCCTACTCTCTTTCCTTTCTGATGGTCAAAATATTTTGATCAAGCTTCTTGGTTTTTCCACACTGCAGCTCATCCTGCCTTCCCTTGTGTTACGGCTGCTCTCTCATTTTTTCCCACTTCGTTTACAGTCACTCTCAGTGTTCGCCTGGTATTATAATGACTTGTGCATTTGTCTGCCTCCCTTGCTGGGTAGCAAGCCCCTAGAGGAGAGATAATAGATCTTGCATATATTAAGTACCAGATAAATGTTTTTTTGAATTGAACCACTTCTGAATTGGATGTTTCTGGACATCATCCACACTTGGTAAATACTTACTGAATATTAAGGGAAAATAGACTCTACCCACAGGAGTCTACTATCCTACCTAGGGACATAAGGAAGAGATAGGAGGTCAAAGAGAATGACAAAGCCAAGATAAAGAAATGAGTGTCCACATGTCAACAATTATTTATTTAGTACATTTGTGAAAGCATTGTACTAGGTTTGCATAAAAGAGTGGTAACTAAGACAGAATTTGTCCCTGTCCTCATTGATTTTACAGATAATAAATATGTCTAGAAATTTAATAATTTACTATTTTAAGAAATGACCTGAAACAAAGGGGGGGATATGTTATAGGAATGAATAATGGGAGCAGAGGCATAGAATCATTTGTAGGAACAGCTTTGCTAAAGAGCCTCAAAGGGACAATATGTAGATACCGTTTGGAAAATTACTTCTCTCCCTTTATAGGATGATCACACACAATGTCCTTCTTCCCCTAAATGAAGAGAAGTGTGACCCCAAAGTAGTCAAAGTTGCCAGCTCTCTCCTGGGAGGGTAATTCTTGAGTTGAATGGCCTAAGAGCTACAAAACTGTTAGCGTGGGTCTAGATGGTAGTGCCTCAAGGGATATAAATTGAATATCAGAAGTTAACATTATATATTGCTGTGCTGACTCTCCAAATTAGTAGCTCACATAGGGACATTTATTGTGCTCATACACCTTCGTCTTGGGTGGGTTTATAATATACAGTGGGCTTCTGTCTCATTTGGTGTTATCTGATGGAGTCCAATGGGCAGGTGTGGGTAGAACAATCTGAAGGCTGATTTTCTCAATTCCTGATGGTTGTGGCTGGAGCCTGGCTGGAACTTTAGCTGGAATCATTAGCCAGAGTGCCTCCTGGGCTTCTCCCTGTGAGTTAGGCTTCCTTGTCGTGTTGTGGCTGGGTTCCCAGAGAAAGCACTGATCAAGAGAGGACAGGGGAAGAGAAGCCGGAACTAAGAGGATTCAACAGGTGGAATCTAACTTTCCTGAGCTAGCTCCAGTTTTCTAACCTGGCCTTGGAAGCCAACAGCATCACTTGCACTATTACTTTCTATTCATTTGAATCAAGTCGTTAAGGCAGACTAGGGTGGAAAGAGAGAGAGAGACACGGAGAGAGACAGAGACACAGAGAGAGAAAACAGAGACACACAGAGAGGGGGGGAGAGAGAGAGAGAGAGAGAGAGAGAGAGAGAGAGAGAGAGAGAGAGAGAGAGAATGATACTTTGTCAGGAATGGTGTCACATTTATAGATGAGTTTTGAAACCATTACAAAGTTCCTCACACTTCTGTACATCTATTTTTTTTCTCTTTGAAAAACTAAACTACGTAAATGCACTTGGGAGGCAATGCCCTACTATCAGTTAACAAATATTGTAATGTGTCTGAGTATGTTGTTTGAGATAAGGTTAATGGGGATGATGTCTATAGCATTCACTGAGGACAGCTTAATACATTTTTTTTTAATAGTTGTGTTTAGTTCTGCTGAAGGTTAACTTTCTTTTTACCACTTTTATTTTCTTTGCAGTGATTAAGGAGCATACTTTAGATTTTGGAAACTGGGCCTCTACTCTATAAACATGAAAAAAATAAGAGCAGTCTGGTGTTAAGAGTCAGGGGCAGATGGAAGATAGATTCTGGGAGCCCACTATGGCCACACTTGACAGACCATTGGTTATAGCAAATGAAAATAGATTTCCCAAACCTAACATATTAAGTTCAATACATTTCTCTTCAGTAATAACTGACAGAAATTTAAGTTATAATATACCATCTCTGAGCCTTTATATCCGCCACTGGACAGTCTAAAGAAGAATGGGTCAGTAAGAGAGAAAATTGATGTGCTTGATGGTGTTTCATGTCATCACTGTTTCTAAGAAAATTATCTGCTTCACAATTTTCTTAAAGTGTTTGAAATTAGGTTCTGCATTTGAAGATTTTTCTGTTTCAAATTTTTCCACTGGTTATACCAAGGAGATTCATGCTTCAAGCATCCTGAATCTTTACAAAAGTCAACTTTATGTGTCCTTTTTTTCTATTTTATTAATTAAAAAATTAATTTATTTTTTCCAGCCCAATCACAGTTTCCCTTCTCTATCTCCTCTCCTCTCAGTCCCTCCCCTCAACCTTCCTTCTCCCCCAACCCTGATCTACTCCTCCTCCTTTCTCTTGAGAAAAGGGTGGGCCTCCCATGTATCTGCCAACCATGACATAACAAGTTACAGTTAAGTCTAGGCACCTCCTCTCCTATTAAGGCTGGGCAAGGCAACCCAGTGGGAGGGAAGAGTCCTGAAAGCAGGTAGCATAGTCAGAAACAGCCCCTGATCCCACTCTTAAGAGTCCCACAAGAAGACTAAGCCACACAAATGGATCATATGTGCAGGGCCTAAGTCAGTCTCATGCAAGCTCCCTGGTTGGCAGTTCAGTTTCTATGACGCCCTATGTGCCCAGGTTAGTTGATTCTGTGATTTTTCTTGTGGTGTCCTTGACCATTCTGGTTCCTACAACCCTTTCTTCCCCTCTTTCACAGAATTCCCTGAGCTCTGCCTAATGTTTGGCCATGGGTCTCTGCATCAGTTGCTGGGTGAAGCCTCCCTGATATCAATTGGGCTAGGCAACCATCTATGAATATAGCAGAATATCATTAGGAATCATTTCATTGTATTTTGGGTTGTGTGTGTTTGTGTTTTTTTCTATCCTAAGTCTCTGGGCTGTCCATCCTCTGGGTCCTGGCCCTCCAGGCAATGTCAGGGGTGGGCTCTCTCTCAGGGTATGGGTCTGAAGCTGGACCAGTCATTGGTTGGCTACTCCCAAAATTTCTGCACCACCTTTACTCCAGCTCAATTTGCAGGCAGGGCAAATTGTAGGTCAAAGGTTATATGCTGTGTTGTTTCTTAATGTATCATAATTTCTAGGAAGAATGGCCATTGCAGGAAAGATGGAGAGTCTTAGATGTTAGCCAGAGGAGTGTAAAGTGTTTTCCAGCTCTGTTGAGGAAAGTAAGGAGCAAAGTTTGCATGAGAAATTTTGAATGAGCAATGCTTAGTTATGGTGTTGTCAAATGGTAACTTTGCTCAATTGTTATGCATTATTATTGCATCAATTGCTAGCAGGTTTTACTAACTGAAAACATCAAGTCCTAAACACTGAATTACTTTGCTACCGTGAAAGGTCTAACTCAAAGGCATGCTTTGTTGTTCCATTTCCCCCAAGGCCTGCAGCTCCCCTCTTGGTGCCTTCTCATACCCAGGATGGACAGGGTAGGTGCCCAAGACAGAAAGGCAGTAGCTCACCAGGAAAGCATGCTGAGGTCGGTATTGTAACCATTCTCCATGTTCTCGGTGGTGAGGTACCATCCAATGCCAGGATTGGAGGAGGGACAGGCCAGGCTGGGAGACTAGGGAAGTGTGAGGAATCTTAGGCAGATAAGACATATTTTATTCACTGGCACACAGGCTGTTAGGCAGGCAGCTGCTGGCAGGCACCCAGACACACAGCAACACAGACAGTCTACACACAGGTGGGAATAAACATACGCACATGGACTAGCACCTAAGCCACACAGGCCTATAGATAGACATATATACAGGCAGGCTGGCCAAGGTGAAGATAAGGTCCTCTGACCTCAAGGATATACATACATACATACATACATACATACATACATACATACATACGTATATACATATATATGTGTGCATACATATATATGTAAATACATATGTGTGTATATATTTGAGTACTCTGCTTCCCCCTTAAAAAACAGTTACATAACAGATTATATCAATTATTACTTTGGGGGTCCCCAGACATTTGTTATCAACCATCTTTTTCTGACTTATAACATCCCCAGATGCCTGCCATTAGCCATCTTGCCTCATGCCAGATATCCATATTAGCACTATGTTACCTAAACATAAACTGGTCCATAAGACTTCTGATCTCTTACACAGCGTTAGCACGAATCTTAGAAGGTCTTATTAATAAGATCAAACCTGAAGCCAGGTTTTGGGGTGAATGCTGGAAGATCAGAGAAGCAGAACAAGCCACAGCTACCTCACCTCGCCAGTTCCTCAGCTGAACCTGTTTCCTCAGAATGGAAGCCTCTGAGTCCTTATCCAAATGAATCTCAGCTGAACTGCTTCTCGAAAGCCTGAATGCTTAACCAGTCTAGTTCCCGGTACTCATGCCTTATATACCTTTTTGCTTTCTGCCATCACTTCCTGGGATTAAAGGCTCTCTTTCTGGGATTGAAGGCGTGTGTCACCATGCCTGGCTGTTTCCAATGTGGCATTGAACTCACAGAGATCCAGAGGGATTTCTGCCTCTGGAATGCTAGGATTAAAGGTGTGAGTGCCACCATTTTCTAGCCTCTGTATCTAGTGACTGTTCTGTTCTCTGACTCCAGATAAGTTTATTAGGGTGCACAATATTTTGGGGAACACAATACCACCACACACAGCATGTGCCAAAATATGCAATATGAAATCTACTCTGCAGAGCTCTTTCCTGAAATCCACTGAGAAGAGCTTCATGATAAAGTAGCCATGCTAGTGTGTCCACAAGCTAAGTTTTACTGTCTGCAGCCTTCGGTGGTAGAAGTCGTGGTTCTGACTCTGTAACAACTTCAACATATTGTTACTCTGAGAAACTTCATGAAGCAGATATTTACTAGGATTTGGCTGTTAAACCTCAGCTAATACAGTTTACAGAATTATAATCATTCTTTTCTCCACCAACTCAAACCTTACAGTTGCTTTCTTAGTGATCTCAGAATAAATTGTAAACTTCCGCAATGTGGTTTCCATGACACATATAGCTTCATGCTATACTCTCTCTATATCTATATTATATTAATCTAGACCTATGTGTCCTTGTAAGCATTCACCATTAACATGACATAGCCTAGAACTGTCTGAAACAGGAGACTCAGTTGACCAATTTTCTTTATCAGCTTGGTCTGTGGATGTGTCTGTGAGGGACTGTCTTAGTTGATTACTGTAGGTGGGTCAAGACCATTATGGATATCATTCCATGCAAAAATGGTCTTGGGCTTACAAGAAAGTTAGGTGAGCATGAGCCTGAGTTAGGTGCAAGCTGCATTCTTCCACGGCTTCTGCTTCAAGTTCCTGCCATGATCATAGCAACAGCAATCAAACTATAGCGATATGCTATGGTGTAATTTGTAACATGCTTTTCCATGTCTATACAGTTTTATAGAAATTACATGGGTTAAAGAATTTTCTATTCAAATCCTCCTAATATTTTATCAGTGGCTTGAATGATGATGAAGTATTTCTTCATATAGGCAAATCATTATTAAATCTACCCTTTCTTATCAGATAGACTGCTTCCAAAATTTTAATAAACATTTCTATAGCTAAAACTTGGTTTGTGTACTCAGACATTCTCATTTCTCGTCAAATAGATTGTTTCAAAAATTAAAAAAGAAAAACACTTCTATAGCTAAAACTTTGTTTACATACTCAGACATTTCCTTAGGATTATGTGATAGAAGTGGAGTTGGGAGGCCATAGGCATGTCCATTTCAACATTTCCCAGAGGACATGCAAATTTATAAATCTGTGAATAGTGTTGGAGAATAGTGTTGTTCTAATTGCTTCAGCAATTATTATGAAAAGTTTTACTTTAGATTTTATTTCATTTCATATGTATATATGAATGTCTTGTATCCGTGTATGTAAGTACAACAGGTGCATGCTTGGTGTCCAAGGAGGTCAGAAGAGGGCATCAAATCCCTGGATGCCTTGGAATTGGGGAACCATGGGAATCAAACCTAGGTTGTCTAAAGAGCAGAAAGTGATCTAAACTGCTGAGCCATCTCTACAATCCACCAAATCCAATTTTTATCTTAAATGTTTGGGTTTATAAAATGTAGCGGGTGAGAAATAGTAAATAATTGTCTTTGATTACTAATTAGATTGAATAATTTTTATGTGACATTTGACATTTTTTAAACATTTCTTTTATTGGGCAATCTTCGTCACTGTCTTATACAAACTCCCAATCTAAAAAGATACTTATTACTATTTTTCCAATATTTTATAAACACCAGTGGACTACTAACCAGTAGGAGCTAACAATAACATTGCCAAAAGTATGATGCTGAAATGTTTCTTTTGATAAATACATATCTAGATAAATAAATAAGTCTCTAAAACCAACTACTGGCTTATGTATGGAAAGGTATTACCATATTGACACTGGACACTGATCCCAGAACATGTGTTCTAACTCTGAGCCACATACAGCCTGATAGTTGCTTGAATACAGACAGAGAGGGTATGGTATATTTAAATTGGACAAATTGGGGAAAGTTTAACAATAGCACTACCTACAAAGTTTAGCTAAGATGTTAAAAAAACAGAGTATAGAAGAACCCTGCATTTAAAAGTACAGCATTCTTATTGTCCTTTGGCTCCTAATATATTACATCCTGACCACAGTTTCACCTCCCTTCTCTCCTCCTCTCCCCGCCAACATACCTCCCTTCTCCCTCATATCCACTCCTCCTCTGAGGCAGCCCTCCTAGGGATATCAACCAAACATGGCATAACAAGTTGCAATAAGACTAGGCGCATCCCCTCATATTAAGGCTGGATGAGGCAACCCAGTAAAGGTCCCAAGAGCAGGCAAAAGAGTCAGAGACAGACCTTGCTTCCACCATTAGGGGTCCTATAAGAACATCAAGGTACACAACCATAACATATATTCAGAGGGTCCTAGGTCAGATCCATACAGGCTCCCTGTTTGCTGCTTCATTCAGTCTCTGGAGCCCCTATGAGCCATGGTTAGTTGATTCTGTGAGCCATTTTCTCTTGGTGTCCCTGACCCCTCTGGCTCCTTCCACATGACTCCCCAAGGTCATTCTGATGTTCGGCTGTGGGTCTCTACATCTGCTCCCATCAATTGTTGAATGAAACCTCTCTGATAATCTTTTACGTCACCAGAGTCATAGGAAAAGGACTATTTCTGTGGAGGGATGCAAGTATCCTAAGACTCCACAAGGAAGAACAAAGAAATAAGTTTCCAAACTGAATTCTCTTATGTCCCTCCAATAACAAAACCAAATGGGAAGGGGAGGGCAAGAACTGGCTTTGAAACAGTTTATACAGATGAACCTCCAGGAACACAGAGCAAGGCTGAGAGGTAAAGGGCAGAGTGCAGCCTGTAAGGATGGATGGTGTTAGCCAATGGAACAGAAGCGTAATTCTAGTATCCATCTCAAGTCCCACTTTGCCACTTAACTGCTGTTTAATGTCTATGATCATCATCTGGATCATGAGGATAACTGTAGTTCCCTCTTCATATCACTTCTCTGATGATAATTGAAGAGCTGAAGCACCTGCGATCATCTTGGCATACAGTGTACACAGGGTGTGTGCTGTTCCAGAAGGTGGGAGAGGACCTAAGGAAACTGGGATGCTTTCTTTTTCTTCCCCCTTTCTTCATTCCTTTAATCGAAGCTTCAGCCATGGTTTCTGGTTGAAATTCAGCTCAGCATGTGCAGTGTAAGTTGCCAGAGGCCAAGACTATTCCTTTACCCAGGCCTCATCTGGAGCATTCACTGCAATGGTTCCTGCTCAGCATCAGTCAGACATAAGCACTGTCCATGTGTGTTAGTCACCTCTGACCACGGTGCAGGGGAACACTGGGGTCCTTGTGTGCTGTCCCAAGAGCTTCATCATCTTTCTCCTGCATAGAAACTCCTCACTGTGGTCCTTACTTCCATTCAGGGAAGTTTGTCAGAAAACTTATGAAATAAAATGGATGCGTGCTCAATAGCACTTTTGTTTGTACTGTAACAACTGTATGGAACGGATTTTTAGCATTAACTTACAGTCTTTTGTTTCATATTTTCCTTTCTAGATAAATCCCACAAAATAAATCAGAGAGATCTGTGTACATAGACCACAACAGCAGATTTATCCACAACCTTCAGATTTTTAGATAGTAATTTACAACCAAAATATGCCTTTATTTGGAACGTGAATTTAAAAGTTTCTCACTCAAAACACGAAGAAAACTTCAGATAATTGTAAGCAGAGGCATTTACTAGATGTCCTTAATTGTCTCTCCATCAGTCCGAGTTGGCTGTTAATTATAAAATGCTCCCCATCTTAACAATAACCGGCAGACATGAAATTGCCACATTGTGTTTGTTGATATTGCTCCAAGCTGTTGTTATTTAGCCTGAGACTGTGTTTGGAAAGGAATAAATCCTTTCTGGTACATATTACACAGCATGGCTGTGTGTGCCAAAAGGCATTGCTTCCCCCTGCATGACGAGGTGACATAGCTTATTCTATGAGGGGTTCCTTCCCCCTGCATGATGAGGTGACAATATACCTTATTCTGTGAGGGGTTCCTTCCCTCTGCATGATGAGGGTTTAGCTTATTCAGTGAAATAACTTCCGTATGTAATTATAATGTATTTATAGGATTGGCAAAAATATTGTTTTTAATCAGGTGCTTTATATTGTATTTTAAAGGCTTGAAATACTTATTAGAGATGAAGCTGTTACATGCATTGTAGAGTATAAAATATCTAATGTACAAGTAGAATTGCTGGTGAAGTTATTCTGAGTGATATTTCTAGTTTGAATTAATGATTCCAGAAGGCTCAGCAAGAAGTCTAGTAGTCAAGGAACAACTTAAGAACCACTACTCATCTAGCTCCACCATACAGATGCCTGGAGCTGACTCATGCCTGTGGGGGAAGGAATAGTCTCTATATTTTCAAGAATTTCATGATGCAGCCATTTGACAATTACCTATTATGAATTCAACTATTTAGTCCTACAATTACATAAAGTATACTAAAATCAAATGTGGCAGGGTAGTACACTTCCCTCACTGTGGCCGCATTGTCTCATTGTTGAGAGAGAGTATTGTGGTGAAGCAAAACCTAATGTTTTCCTCAGGGCATGCTCTCACAGTGACCTTCTTCCTCCCTCTAAAACCCACCTCCTAAGGGTTCCTTTGCAGCATAGGCTGGCTACCAAACCTTTAGTGAACGGCCTTTGGCAGAAAGTTCAGATTCAAGCCTAACAGACATGACATGCTACTGTGAGCCCATTCTCAGCTCTGTGTTTAATGATACCATGTTGGTAGCTTAATTGGACATTGAGAAAGTATTTACATATTAGAAATTGGCCGGTGTTTGGTCTACTATTTTGTTGAATGTGTAACAATGAGAAAGTGAGAGTAAACATGTTAATAATATAAATCTACTGAAAGTACACTTTCTAAAAGTTTTGTACAGTTAGTAGCATAAATAAATGAGAAAATAATCTTTTTGTTATTCAAAAACACTATGATTCTGTAAGGAGTTTGTGTGTGTTGTTGGTAAATGAAGATTCAATACACACCTTTCTTATTTATCTTTTTCTTTACTTGATCAAATACATGGAAATATGCTCTGACATCCAGTTAGAATGTTTGTCAATGACATGAATGGCTTTTTGATGAGTCAAATAATAAGTACATTTGCAGTCTCATTTTTGTAAGACTGCTGCTAGTATTATAATTACAAAAACTCACACTGGATTTTATATGAAAGAAAAAGGCTATAGAATTATAAATATATAGAATATGGCTAAATACATTGTATATATTCATGTTATTTAGTAATTGAATGTTACACTTATTGTGTTGATTGATACTAATATTTGTATGCATATATACATTCATACTTTTCTCCAAAGTAGTTTATTTTTAAATAATTATTTCTATGCAATTGATTAGAGGGTATTAATCCTCAAACTCCTTGTTCTATTTGTCTTGACATATTAACTTCAAGTTCATGAGAACCCCAAAAGATTAATAGGTCTTACTAAGAGTTATTAACCCAAGGAACATGGTGAAGACATTTGGACTATTGTGATAGCATTTTTTACTTTACTACCAGTAATTTTTTTCAAGAAAAAAGGATATTTATGAATTATTCTTAGTATTTAAATTTATGTGGATAGTGAAAAGGTTTGTTTTTTTCATGTTAAGATAATTACAGGCCCTCTGCTCAGCTGTTCATTATTTAAGTTCCTATTTCTTTGCATAAGTAATGCAACAAATACTAAAATCATAGATGTTACCCATTGTACCCAATAGCTGCATTACAATCATATATAAATATTTTAGGTTAGATGAGATGCAGATGTAGAGGTGTATGCAAATGACCAAGTGACATGGATGCTCCTAAAAATGAGCTGCATTTACTTTTGAAATGAAAGAAACCAACCAGATTGTGGAAACTTCCCTGAAAGAGAAAGGGATGCACAGTCACATCAACACAAGGGTTCAGTAATGAGACACGACAGCCAAACTCCAGAACTGGAAACTTAGAAGCCACAGAAGAGGTCTTCAAACACTAGGAAGAGTTTGTAAGTATAGGGAAATACCAGTATTAATCTGAATAACTTCTAGGAACTAAACAAGCCTCAGGAAGTCATGGGTAGCTAACTTTGGCACAATGCAGGAAGATTAGCAAGTAGAGCTGTCAAGATGGAAAGGTAGCCTGCTGAGGAGAGGGCAGTGCCCTTATCATCAGAAGTCTTCAGGAAGAGCTAAAAGATCTGGTAGAAGGGATGCAGATGACCATGAAGTTACCCTTCCGAGTGTGTAAGTCTGTGAACTCCTAGCCCTTGGGAAACTGGTTAAATGTGTTGGTTAACAATCTTATGAACTGTAGTTAGCTATAATTTTGAAATAAACAAGCTTGTGTGCTATTTTTAACTGAATAAATGCAGATAAAATTTCGCTAGAAAAAAAAAAATCCCTAAGGAAACGTACTCTTGGGGGCCAGAGAGATGACTCGGGTGCTAAAGTGCCTGCTGTGTGACATGAGGATCCAAGTTAGAATCCTTAGTGCCCAGGTAAAGCCTGTGTGTGTGTGGCAGTTTGCCTATAATCCCAGCAAATATGAAGTGGAGACTGCAGAATCCAGGAATCTCTCATCAGTTAGTCTAGCAAAAAGATGTGTTCCAGGCTTAGTGAGAAATCCTGTCTTAGAAAATAATGTGGAAAGTAATAGAAGACACCAATGTCAACTCTTGGCCTCTGCTTAAGTACCCACCTGCACACAGACCCCACATATATATGTATATGTATATGTATATGTATATGTATATATATATATATATATATATACTCAAACATATAACACACATACATTCACCACCCCTAAAGTATTTCTTATAACAGTAGTATTTCCGTATTCTTCAGGTAGCACATAGTACAATGGTCCTGCTAACAGCAGATTACATTATTATATAGGTCGCATACTTGATCATAAAGACTTTTTTGTCCATTCACTTTTCAATATAGTTAATATATAGGCAAAAATAAGTCACAGGATAGAAAGGAAACATTAAAAAATCTCAACAATATTTAAACTGAGTTACTTTGGCAAGCTTTTTCAATATCCTCATGAAATTATTGGAGCTTAGTATTGAGTGGATTTTTTTTGTATTACTTTTAAAAATACATTATCCCCTCCAGAGACCAATTATATCCCCCCAAATCAGTATTTTACTTGAAAAAGTTCATAGATCAAATGAACAAAAATGAAACTTGACTGGCAACCTGGAATATGAATTAGATGTGGCTGTGTGGCTATGGAATCTCTGTGTGTTAAAAGGATTTGTGCTCATTAGCAATGCTAATCAGATTGCTACTGTTCCGCCCCCTGAGAAAAGACACCGCTATCTGAAGCCGTTATGGATTAGATGTTTATATTTTTAACCCTCTAATTAACTACTCAGGGTTTTTATAAGACAGTTAAAATTTTTGAATTATAATTTTATTCTTACAGGATAAGAAGTTATTCTAAGAATCAGACAACTTACCTCGATATCTTGGTTTCAAACTTGAATCACCTCAGATATATAAGACAAAGAAACGTGATATAAAAAGCAACTTAGAGAAAAATTCTTAGTTCTCTGTCTCTGTCTCTGTCTATCTCTCATTTAAATTCAGAGTAAGGTCTCTTAGTACCAACTTTGTAGAAATATATCATCAGGGTTTGCAAAAGACCAGGGAGAAAGTATTCTAGTCTTGTTTTGTTTTGATACTTGTGCATATGTGTGTGTGTGTGTGTGTGTGTGCGAGAGAGAGAGAGAGAGAGAGAGAGAGAGAGAGAGAGAGAGAGAGAGAGAGAGGGAGAGAAGTGGCAGGAATAGAAAAAAGAACTTTTTTAAAATTTGGAAGAAATGTAAAATACCAGCACTGAACTGTCTTACCTAGGGTGAGGCCAGGCCCAGAGGTTCACAGTTGCAGTAGATTGGGACATTACTTGGGACAGTCTGCCATGGGAAAATAAAGCTTTGTGTTTTCTCATCAAATCAAAATAAAAAGTATAAAAAGTGCAGAAGGTATGTGAGGAGAGGGGATATTTAAGGAAATAGATTTTTTTTTTTTTTTGTAAAGTTAGGCAGGGGGAAATGAACTGAAGTAAATGGAGGTGAAAACCGAGACTCCTACAGATCCAGCCACTAGCCCAGGACACTCACGGAAGATCTAGAAAGCTGAAGGTCTGGATGCGTTGTTACTGCATTTTCTTCCTAGACTCCTTTCTTTTTACCACAAATTGGCTCTTCAGGGACTGTGCCTCAGGAATAGCTCATCTCTGGTGTATGTAAAGCAGAAAAGTGCCTCATTTCCACAAAATCCAACCTAGACCCAAATAATGTGTGAACCATGAGGGATTGCTTATCCTACAGCCATACTAGAACACACTTTTTTTCCTGAATGCTGTATTGCAGTCGATCACAAGTGCTAGCTGAAGGTAAGCATTGATGGAGAAAAGAGCATTGCCATTACTGAGAGAAAAATCCAGGAAATCCCTCTGGCTAGATCCAAGCTTATTTTTTTGATATTGCTGCTTCTATGTTTTTGTTTAATGAAACTACACCTCACTGTTTTGCCTGGCTGACCTTGAACTCCCTGGTAGACACACTGGCCTCAAACTCTTGAACTTTTTTGTGGCTGTACCTGTCAGTGCCACCATAGCCAACAAACCAAGAATGCTTTTAAGATATAGATTCATGATATGTCTCTTAAAAAGTGGCCTATCTAGGCATGGTGGAGCATCATTGTAATCCTAGCACTAGGGAGGCACAGACAGAAAGATTATGAGTTTGGGGACAACCTGAGTTATGTAACCAGTTACAGGACAGTCTGAACAAGGTAGTGAGATGACCCTCAGTAAGGAATGAAAAAAAAGGGAGTCTATCAGGGTGCTAGGCTATAAAGTTTACAAAGAAAAAAAGAAAGGAAGGAAAGAAAGAAGAAAGAAAAAGAAAAGAGGGAGAGAAAAGGGAAAGCCATGAATGCACTGGTATGACTATAAACATGGAGTATTGTGGAAAAGGGAACTAGAGTGCACACATAAAATAAATTCTACCAAGGAGGCTTATGGGTAAACACAAGCTGCTTTGTCATTTCTGTCAGTGTTAACAGTCAGGTGATGGTGACAGTGGTCATGATTATCACCTTTCAAAATGGTAAAAATCTTACCCACTTACAATAATGTAAATAGGAGGCAAGCCCATTTGTCTCTTCTGCAGGGTTACAATGCATATTTGGCTCTAGGAATTTAGCGTTTACCCTTCATGGGTCAATGGATAGGTGAGTCTTAAAACCTCTTTAGGTGGAGATTATTCTTCTAGCCTCCTGCATTTGAAAAGCCCCAAGCAATATTCCACATTTCTTAAAGAAATAAGGTCAAATGTGGGAAAAGAACAGATAAACAATATCATTCACATGGAAATCATCACCTCAAGTTAATATAAAAAAAATGGAGATTTTTTTTTCTCTTGGAAAAAGAAATGGAACTGACTTTTGATGGGATTAAAGAGAAGAGATTTTATTTCAGTTGTTGTTACCGGTAAGGTGATGAATTATAATATTTATGCCATAAAAGTGAGGTGGTTAAACCTTATTTCAAATGAAGATTGTCTTTTAATGTTTAATAGTATCTTACCTGATCATTTGCATTTGAAGAATTAATGTACAAAATAATGTGTTTCATTATGTTTTCATACACATTGTTTGTTGGTCTCTCCTCATTACCTTCCCTTGACCCTGTTTATCACCTTCCAATGCCCCTCATGCCAATGTCATGTCACATTTACTCTATTACCCTCCCCATCAATGCCTTAAGCCCCTTTTGGCCCTGTCACAGTTTCCTTTTAAGTTTCATTTTACACACACACACACACACACACACACACACACACACACACACACGTCTGCCTATTTTGAATTACATTTTTTGTACTAAATTAATTAAAGAAACTATTAAATGTGCCTTTGCCAAATAAGAATTGTACATCCCACAAAAGTTGAATATAAAGTCAATCTACCCACATACACAATGAAAGCACCCATGCAGATGGAAAGTCAGTCTGGGGGAGATATGTGTGTTTGCATTATTGCCCTTTGATTTAGACAAATGAAAAGTGTAGTGGTTTAGGTAGCTAACACAGAGATTAACAGTAATACACAAGTGAACTTCCAGTTGTGAAAGGCAGAAAAGATACTTGCCACACCAGGATGGAGAAAAAGTCTTGGAGTTGACTACTGCTCTTCGTTTATTTGGCAGTCCAGAACTATAAGGCATAACTGGTCCCTGTGGAGTCAGTAAGCCACTGGAGAGGGAGCCAGGCCTGGCTAGAGCCTCCTGGGCCTCTCCCCAGTGTCCCTCTGCTCTCTCAGGTTCTGCATGTGAGTGTCAGGGAGTGAGCTGACAACCTCATCTTCTCAACAGACTGGCATATTTTCCCCTCCTCTTAAGTTCAGCCCATCCTAAACCCTTAGTGCTTGTTTTATGAGTACCACTGACCCTTCCCCTAAGCGCTCTGCCCCATGTGCTTTGATTACTTCAAACAAGATGGCTTCCATCCGGTGTGTCTTCCTGTCCCTGTTACTTGTTTGCCTTCCACAGAGAACGACCTCACAGCTTTAAAAGATAGCAATTGCCAAATATTCCTGGGTTCCAAATGTTCTTGGAAACTTACAAATGACAGAAGAAACTTCTCTTCATCTCCTAAAGAGAAAACACAGGCACCTCAGACTTGGGCTGGTCTGCTGTTTAGTGCGGAGGAAGAAATTATTGATCAACTCAAGGCTGATGATAAAGGCCTGGTATTTTGTATTTAATTTAGATTTATTTATTTATTTGTTATTTTATACAGAATCTCAATGTGAAGTCCACGCTGACCTCAAATTTGTGATCCTCCTGCTTCAGCCTCCTGTCTATGTGGGTTATAGGTTACAGGCATCCTCCACCATGCCTGGTTGGATGCTGCCATTTTTAGTAGAATCATAATGCTGGAAAAAAAATGAAGCGAGATTTAAAACAAAACATGCTTTCTCCTTACCCATATAGCTATGTAGCTCCGAGAATAGCTGTTTATACCTGGATTGTGGCACTATCCATTTAATTATCTATCAGCTTCAACTTAGTGTGCTTGTTCTCTATCGGTAAGACGGCTCAGAGACAAGTCTTCCACTGTCCCATCCATTACCATGTAGACTTGCGCATTCAGGCAAGCTGTGAGGAGAATTATGAAGTTAGTTACCTCGTCATGTGCCCTGTCATTATTAACTGCCATTTCCTGAGTATGTGTTTCCACGAGTAGTCAAGCACCTAGCTAAGAACTTCTCATGTATAATGTTACTTAAACATTTTTCCCATGCCTGCTGTTCAGGTGAGGAAGTGAAGATACTGTTTAAAGTAATACCGCAACAACAGAGGAGGGTGGGATTTGCAATCAGGCGCCTTTGTCCCCAAAGGCCTTATCTTGGTGGCTATTCTGCTGGTCACATAGCCTTTCTCCTTGGTTGTTGACTTTCACTCTTCTGGCAGACTCCTTCCCCTTCTCTGTGACATTGTTCTCTTTCTGCCCAGCGTCGTCTATCCTGATGATTTCCCTCCCTTGGACAGAAGCTTTCAAATTTTCTTAATCATGTTGAGATTTTTCTGTAAGCATCTCCCAAGCATGATTGCACATCAAGGTTAGAAACTCTTAAGGAAAGGAAATACAAAACTAGAAATAGAACCTCAAAGAGTATATCATACAGCTATTGAGAAAGTACAGGAAGAAATTAAAAACCCATCCCAATTTTTCTGAAGTGACATTGTGTAATGGACACCTTCTTTGCATGGTGAGCCTAGGAGAGTTCTTATTTGTAAGTGAATTATAGCCAAGAGGCCCATGCATTCAGGTGCATATCAATTTTGTACATTTTGAAAGATAGGTATATTTCAAGAGAATTCAGCAGTGTTATACCCAGAAAATTACCTAATAGCAAATGAATTATTGCTTTGCTTGTTATATAGTAAATCATTATGATAATAAATCTTCCATGTGGCTACAAAAAAAAAAAACAACAGCTTAGACTTGAGGTATGAAGCAAAGGAGGGTGAACAGAAAGAACTAGAAAGGTGAGAGGCTTGAGTTACAGCATCATCTACCTCCAGAAACCCAGTTCCCATGTTGATCCCATCCATAGTTAGAGAAAGGAAGGAAGGGAGGGAGGGAAAGAGGGAGGGAGGGAGAGAGGGAGAGAAAGAGGGAGGAAGGACTGATAATTGAAAACTAAAAACACTGTACAGATAAACCAGACGATGAAGTGTTTCTTTCTACTTCCTCCTGAAACCCGGTGAATGTACCCATACAGGAATGTAAAAAACACAAACCTACAAAGACAAACTGAACAGAAAAGATGACCTTGAACACAGTCACCAAACTTTGGGAAGAGGGGGAAAGTCAATGACTTAGCCAAGTATAGAAAGTAAGTCCTTGTTGCAGGCTGGAGAACTCAAGAAGACAGAACCCACCCACCAAACAGTGGAAATGTACTAGGTAGACCAGATAATTATTAATTACTAAAGTTTAAAAATAATTCAAAATAATCATTACATGTAACAGTTTCAATTTTAAGGCATATGTGCATGGTAACTATGTAAGCATCACAGAAATATAGACTTGTGGGTGAACTAAGAAATGAAGAAAAATAGAGAAATATACCATTTCTCCATGAGTCTTAGTGCCAGCTGTCTTTAAGCAATGTGTTATTGTGCTGTTACTAAACAATATAAATAAAGTTTTTTTTAAAAAAACTTGACCTAAAATTATTTGTACAATAATCAAAATAAACCAGTGAGGATTTTGTTCATGCCACAGTTTTTACAAGTTAAAAAATATATTTTGCGAGCCATTCAGATATGAAGTAGTATGTCCCAAGCAAGGGCTTGCACTTCAAAAAGGAGACAGACATGCACGGTGTACTGAAGTTCTTAAAGGCAGAGGACAGGTTCTCAGTTGATACTGTTTGAAATGGCATGGAATAAAACCCAAGCAGCCTAAGGTGCCCCAGGACAGGAAGAAACTACAGTTAGCATTTCATGCGACCAGTTTGGCAGTTGCCTCAGATATCTACTGACCAGAACTCATCAGCCCCATAAGCATAATATTACTTTATCAAACAAATTCAGTACTGTACCAAATCTAATGCATCCTAGCATACTACCTGATCTAGTTAAAATAGATATACCCTGAGACAGGACATACCAGTACAATAGACTCAACCTTTCATGAAAATTCATGTTTTGAATCAGAATCAATACAATATTATGCAGATTATATTTCTGGGAATATTAATTGTTGAGTGATGAAATCCATTGCTTCTTCATAGCTATTGCATGATAGAAACAGATTCAAAGAAAACCTAAAGTCCATAACTCATTGACAACTCAGCAAGGCCATCTTCATATTGAAAATATTTATATTCATTTCTTCTCTATTTCATTTTTAAATGTTAATTTCCACCTAGAGTTACAAAATCAATATTGTAGGTTAATAACATGTATTTTTTTTATTGGAAAAAAGTAGAGCATTTCAGAATACTGTGGAATGGAGTACTGCATCCTTTAATTTGAAAAATAATACTACACTATTCTTCAATGTTTTCTTACTTGAAACTCTACCCTTTCAAACTTTTGTTTCCAAAAGGCCTTACAGGAAGGCCAGGACTGGTGAAATGGCAAGGGTTTGAGAAATGATTGAACCAGCAGGTTTGGGGCTATGACAGACTTCCTAGATAGTTTACAAGATTCTGGTCTGCCACCTAGCTAGAGCTTTGATCTTTCAACATTCCTTTTTATTATGACCCACAGTGAGGAAATGTCAGCACGTATAATATGTAAGGGCAGTTACTGTTGTGTAAAACTCTTGTTTTAGCTATATATTGTTGAAAGAGAGGAAGGGAGCCAGGGAGGGGGGGGCAGGGCGGAGAGGAGGAAGCGGGGACTGCTGTTAGTAGAAAGGTTAAAAGTCAAAGCCTGTCTATTAATATCATGACCTAGGCACGTCCTAGGCCCAGCTTTGCACCCAGTCACACCATTGGCAAGCTGCAAACCCTACAAGCTGCCAGTACCGCAGGAACCACCATCTTCTTATCCGTTACATGTCTTCCAGCCGTCTGTGTCCACACCCTTTCCCCAGGTCACAGCAAAGGCAAAGCCCCACACCCACTCCCACGTTGGCTTTTACTTGCAGCTTTCTGGCATCCAGGATTTTCTGTCACCAGAACTCTTTGCTAAGTGGTACATTTAAGACTAGCAGTTTACAAATGATTTTCCCGTCTGGCTAGAAAAGATCCATCAATAGTTTTCTCACAAAAATACATACTTCTTATTCTTCCCCATTCATTACCTTATAATAGGCACATGATATATTTGCTATTTTCTCATGTAATGTATGCATTTGACTGGCCCCTCTTTGCTGAGAAGTGTGCATATCCAGCTAGGAGGGAAGATCAGTGAAAGCAGGTATTTGGTTGTGCTGTGCTGCAACCAACCTTCAAGGCATAAAGGTTCCTAGACTGTTTGCCTTGTGGTTGATCTGTGAAGTTCCCATGATACACACATGAGGATTGGCCCACAGTGCAGAGAGCACTGTGTCTGAGTACACATAGCACACACTCTGGCTCAGCCAGGTCACCTCACAAGAGCCAACCTCATCACTGAAAAGTATACAAAACTACCTTTAAAGAGAGCTTGAAGATATATGTAATTTCAAGGAGGAGGGACCTTAGCAAGTAGGAATATTTCCTTCCTATAGTGCTCAGCAGAATGCTTTTATCCCAACCTGCCTGCTGATTATGGGTCAACTAAAAGCCAAACTAATACACCCTATATATGTTCATTCCATCATCTAGAGCTGTGTGATTTAAGCAAGCCATTTGACCTCTCTGAGCTTCTGTTCCCTGTATATAGATATTGGTCCATATATATTGAGCACATTAAAGCTTATGCACAAATTAGCTGTCATGATGGCTAACAAAAATAGTAGTTCTTCAATCAATGTTTAAGTGATGCAAAGGAATTACATTGGCCACTGAAGCCAGTTCTTCATTGGACTGTAATATCTGACAGGTTTGTCTCTGACTTAGCCATTTTTCTACTTATCATTTTTCTATGTATGGAATGAATACAGGTTCCTTATCCTTTAGGGGAGTTAGTTGTTTCCTCAGAGAGCTATGAGAATGTAAGCCTAGACCTAAGCTAACCACAGCATCATGAGTACAGAAGGGCAGTAAGAAATGGAGCATTTGTTTGATTGGATCCTTGTTTTTTGTTTGTTTGTTTGTTTGTTTGTTTTGTTTTGGGTATTTTTTTTGCTTTTTTTTTCATTTTTCTTTATTAAGAAATTTTCTACTCACTCCATATACTATCCACAGATCCCCCTCCTCCCTCCTCTCACCCCCCAGCCCTCTTTCCCAAGCCATCCCGCATCCCCACATCCCCCAAATCGAGGTCTCCCATGGGGAGTCAGCAGAGCCCAGCACACTGAGCCTAGGCAGGTTCAAGCCCCTTCCCACTGCACCAAGACTGTGCAAGGTGTCACACAGGCAACGGATTCCCAGAAGCCTGCCCATAGACCAGGGACAGATCCTGATCCATGGCCAGGCACCAGACTGAGCTCCAGGAATCCAACTGATGAGAGAGAAGAGAGATTCTGAAGGCGAGGGATGTCGAGATCATGATGGGAGGATGTGCAGAGAAGACTGGACACACTAGTGGAAGCCCATGAACTATGGACTGGTGGCTGTGGAGCCCCCATGGGACTGGACTAGGCCCTCTGGATATGGAAGACGGTTGTTTGGCTCGAATTGTTTGAGGGGCACCCAGGCAGGGGGACCGGGATCTGTCCCTGATTGGATCCTTGTACAAACAATGCTTTCACTAGTCCTTGAGATTACCCTTTCCTGTATGCACGGTTCTCTTTTCAGATTTTAGAGAATCAACTGTCTGCTAATTCAGGGTGTGTTCAGAATGATTGTGTAGCTCCAGCCACTGTCCTTTACGGCTCAGTCAAGATTTCAAAAACCATAAGGCTACTTCTATCACCTCTTGCTCATTCTCAGCATCTGTCTGTTCTCACTGTACTACTTTTGAGCAATGGTGCCTCAGGTTCCTGGAGAAGGAGTTTTTAGCTTTCCTTGATCGTCATGACCTTTGTTGTATTTTTTATTCTTTTATTTACAGTTCTACACACTGACATTTCAGTAGCCACACATATGTCAAGAAGAAAAATCAAGTAACTAGTTTTGAAACCTATTTCTATATAAGGGATATAAATGCGTGCATGCACACCCACATTGCTTCAGCCTACATTCCTCTCTGTTTTAATATCCTCACAGAGAGTATACACTCCTTTCTGCTTATTCATGGTAGGCCAGGTCCATATGAATAACTTAACATGTCCAGAAGGAGGTCCGGAAGGACCACTTTGGAGGACAAGGGCAGTAGAATTGACCACTTCGATTCCTAATTATTTCATTGCAAAATTTAACCCCCTACAAAACTTCTACTTGTCTTTGTGCATTTTCTGAAGTTAAATTGTACCATACAGAAGAGATCAGCAACTGCTCTCTTATGAAACAAAACCAGTTGTATTTTGAAATGAACAAGCACAGCTTTCAAGACAATGAACATTCTTGCTATTGTCATTATAGCTATTGTCACTGAGATGACAATCATGGCATCTTAGACATATTAGAGAGTTTAATTCATCAGGTACTCTCTTCCTTCTGGGGCTCTTACACTGCCAACATCTCATACTGAGTGCTATTTCATAGAAGCAGGTTAGACATAAGTGACAACCACAATCACAAAACTAGAACCCACTGGCATAGGCAGAACAACTAAAAGTGTTTGGCAGACACACACTGTGTGACCCAGACATTTCGGAAGAGGTGCATCTTGCGTGTGTTCCTGTCTCTATAATGAAGAGTGAACTTCTGAGGCTGAATTTGCTCATGTTTGCTTGAGACAGTGAAGGCATGATCTTTAGACTTCTCATTAGGATACACGTTTCCTTTTCTTGTTGTTGTCTTTGTGTGTGCTGTTTGTGGATAACGGAATGCAAAGTTCATGTCCCCTATAGACAATCTGAAAAACCGGGCCAACACAATACAAGCACATATAGGACTTTTAATCTTAGATGTCTCCTAATATGTTTATGTATTATGAAAATGCCTACTGTAATCTTACCCATCCTTCTTATTAACTGATGACAGAAACATTATTTTTCTCTCTACAAATGGAACAAACTGCCACAGTGTTAGGCATGAAGTCACACACTATCCTGTCTTGAAACTTGAAACCGTGTTTATGTGAAGAAGGCATGCTTGTATCATTGGCAGCATTAGCAGGAAGATTCCCATAGTGGGAAGTCAATGCTGGCTGGTATTTTCAAGCTGAAATTAGATTCTCTGCTTTGATTATTCCATTGTGGGTCCCAGTTATATTTTAGTGTCCTTCACCCTTCCTCCTTTATTATTTATAACCCATACTCTTTGAGCAATGACCAGCACTAATCTGTAACCTTCTGTCCTTCTGTCTGATTCGCTGCCTTTTTTTTTTTTTGAATCTCCAAGATTGAAGCATATATTCTGAGACTTTCTGTTAAAAAATATATTACATTTTTTCATATTTCTGAGCCTGAAATAAGAAATAAGAATCAGTCTTGGGTTTCCTAGTCTCATTCATTTTCAGCAGGCCTGAGAGAGGGGGAGGGTGAGAGGAAAAGAGGGAGGAAGGGAAGAGAAAGGAGGGAGGGAAAGAGAAAGAGAGGATAAAGGAATTACATTTTGTATTCATTATAATTTTTATCACATTAAGACACAAATATGCTTTTGCATATACATTTTTATTGCTTTCTCTTGGTGGCTAGACTAATGCATTAGGTCTGTCTTCTTTGTGATATTTCTCCTCCTTCAACTCTCACTTTAATCCCTATCTATCCACAATAGCTGGGCCTAAATAAGAACAAAAACAAAAAAATAGCAATTCATTTGTTCTTGGTGTACATTAAAAAGAAGTGGGGCATAAAGCAGTATTAGCAAAAAATCCCCTGAGGGCCAAAGCCTCCCCTGGTTCTAGCCTCCCAAATGATGCCTGTCCCTGCTACCGCTGATGACTGAGATGGGATCCTCTGCCACCAGGAGCTTTTAATTTCTTTACATTGTTCAGGTTGCTCTGATTCAATGCAGAGTGACAGCTCCCATTCCAGTCTGGCTCATTATCAGCTCTTACACGAGGCAGCAAAGACACACATCTTTATCTGAATGTGGAGACTAGCCTTTATGTGATGACAATTCACTGGCTAAGGTATAAGGTCTCCCAGTAATGTGGGCATCTGTGCACATATCACATCCAAAGGAATCAGGGGAAAGCAAAGCAAACCAGAGGCACATCCTGTATCCCTTGGGATTCACAAACTGGAGAACTTGGATTTTTATAAAAGCCATCAGGTAATGGACAGGCAGACTTCTAGGAAGGTCCAACTGTGAGAAGGTGACATTAAATTTAAGCTATGGATATGGAAATAGATGGATATTACATGGGTTTGCTCACAACCTGCTGTTGGTTGTATTTGTCCATGAGCACTCCCTCACTGAGAAAGATATTTAGTCAGTCAATGCTAGTTAACTATGTACTGTGATCTTTTCTATTTCTAGAAAAGACTGTATGGGCTGCATTAGGATTTTTCCACACTTAATGTAGATTTTGAAGTAAAAATGATTATATCTGGCTCAAGATTTTTCTGATCGTATTCTAGTCAACAGTTCAGTGATAGCCTGGGTTTTCCTCCTATTGGTGATTCAGAGCTCTTGGCTTGACAGCTAATACTCTCTAATGCTGCACACAGGAAAGCCAGAACCAAAAGTATGTATAGTCTCTATTAAATACATACAAAGGTATCCATAGATAATTATAATCTATACCAATGTATGCTTATCTGCAAGGTATATATTGATATTGTAATTATAATCTATACCAATGTATGCTTATCTGCAAGGTATATATTGATATTGAGTGTAAATAGGGTAATATGTTAGCCTCGTGGACTGGAGAATAGGTGTGATGTGCTTTGGGTCATCACCCGTCACTGGCCCAATCAAGCTACATGAGTAACTTTAAGTTTTCTAGTGACAACATTATAAAATTAAAAAGAAATCGGAAAAATTAAATTCAAATTTAATATAAACTCACACATAAAATACTATTTCAACATACAAATTAAATGAATGAGATTAAAAATTTAAACTTCTTTAAAAATATTTTAGATTTATTTATTTTATTCTATGTGCACAAGTGTTTGTCTGCATCTGAGTCTGTGTCCTACATGCATTCCTTGTTCCTATGGAATCAGAAGCTGGCATCAGATCCCCTGGAAGTGGAGTTAGAGAATTGTGAGAAACCATGAAGGTGCTGGGAGTCAAACATAGGTCCTCTGCAAGGAGCCATCTCTCCAAATGTTAAACATTTTATGAAATATTTAATACATTTGTCTTTTTGCTCCTATAAGGTATTTTCAGTCTGCATGTAGCTGACACTGATAGCACATCTCCACTGCACCTGTCCACTTGCAGTGCCCAGTGACCACCGTAGGAGACAGTACAGCACTGCAAGGCACAAAGACTCATTGGAAGTCTGGATTCCTTCCTAAAAAGATGGTTACTTTATACAGTTTTAGTATTTTATTTTATTCATTGAGACAGCCTTATGTATTCCAGGCTGACTTCAAACTAGCTACGTAGGCAAGGATGATCTTGAACTCCTGATCTTCTGGCCTCCACTTCCCAAGTACTGGAATTACAGGCGTGTAACCCATGCCCATCCTAAAAAAAGAATATTGATAGCACTTTGTCTTAGGTAAGCAACATTCATTCATTCACTGAAGCACTCTTCAGGGTGTGTTGTGTGCTAGAAACTACAGTGAGGAATGGGGGAAGTATACAGAAGTGAAAGGCAAATGATGGGGCCAACCTTCAGTGAAGAAGGAAGGACAGACACAGGGCTTGAAAACAATAAAGACTTGAAGAGTGATGGGTGTACTCTGTTGTGTTATGTAAAGTTACTTTATATGAGGACAACAGAATTGAGATGTGACTGAAGGGAGAGATTAAGTCATATGAACACCTGGGGAGAATTTATTTCAGGTAGCACCCCCCAAATCTCCAGGACAGGAAAGTAAATTCCTATATCTTGTAGACCACTAACATGACTTTAATTCCTCTTGTTTGAACTGACTATAGCCAGGCTAGTAAGACACCAAAAGATGTAAGGTGGTGTGGGTATCTGGGTGTCCTACACAGAAGAATCAGTTTAGGTCATTTATATGAATTTATATTTTAATGCATTTTGTGGATTAATTTCCTTTTTAACTGTATTGTCTCCCTAGAAGTAAAACATGAGGCAAAATGACATTTATGAATCCCATTCTAACAATTCTGTGTTAACCAGAGAACTCATGAACAGCTCTGTCTCTTCAATACAGGGAACTGAATCCCAGACATGAGTTGCATGTAGGACTGGTGTGGAGCCTATGCAGCAAGTCTGAACATGCACTGTATTAGGACACCTAGATTATTATGTATAAATGGGCTACATTAGATGTATATCTTAGTTTAATGGTAAGCATTGGGAAATATTCTTACATACAGACTGAATGTTTAAGGTTCATGGATATACACAATTCTAGTCCACTGTCTGTCTTTATACAAGACCCTGATTCTTATCAGTGCCAAATGTACACAGGATGAAATTGGTGGTATTTTATTCTCATTCTAAATGTGTCTTGCTAGGAAACAACAAAGAAAACCAAAGATATCCCAATGCTTAAATCTGTGATCGCCATGCACTCTCAGGCAGCCCAGCAGCTAGGTATAAGCCATTTCTTATCTTCTATTAGAATCACAAGTTATTCCTGCTCTTTGATTTAAGGTTTCTTTAGAGTGAACCAAGTACATTTACCTTAGAAAGGAAATTCAACTGAAATTCTGTATGAGTAGATTAGACTCCAAGAACAAATCTCTCTCGCACATCCTTATTTAGTAAAAGACTGTCTAAATTCAGTTAGAAATCCAGGATCAGGGTAAGAGTGGATATTACTTTTGGAATACCAGAGTAAAAATAAATATATCTGAAAAGACATGCTTGCCTTTCTGGTGTTCAAGGTGACCAAAAGTTGGCTAAACATTCAAGGGTGAGTTCCCTTATCTTGCTGCGGGGGCATTTCTTAGTGTGGTCAGAAAAACTGGCTGAGTTGTCTTTGGTAATATTTTCTCAGTTTCTTGGGAGAGAGACTCTCTCATTTTCACATTGAGAAAGATGCTGAGATGATCCCGAAGAAACCATGAGAGTAGAAACTAAGCACATCTTGCTTGCATTCCATCGTGTTTAAAAGCATCCTTAGACCACAGTGATGGTCAGTAAACAGCAAATAAGCAAAATTTCCCTCAGCTGAAGTCGAATTTAGATTTCAATATAAATTATTCTTTAAAGAAACCTTTATAAGTATAGATGACTACCCACTTAACCCCCATAGCAAACTTGTACTCTTTCTTTAACACACAGAGGACTTACATAATTTGGTTCTGAAGTAATGGTCATCCTGTGGTATTTAACTCTAATGGTTGTTTGGCAATCAAAATATTATTTGTTCACAAACTAATAATACAAATCCATGTGTCTAAGATTGATGATAGCTAAAAACAGACAGATCAATAAATATTCAAACTTATCGACCTTCGCATATTACTTTTTAACACTAATTGAGGGGATTTATTTTTCATTATGCAACAATTCAAACTTTCAAAGGTATTGTTACAATTATTGAAAAGTATTTCTATAGCACTGAATTAAGTAAAATATTATTTTTACAAGTAAATTGTGTGTGTGTGTGTGTGTGTGTGTGTGTGTGTGTGTGTGTGTGTGTGTGTCAGTGTCTTGATAGAGTTTCCTATAGGATTTTCCTTAACTGGGGTAAAGTTATATTTCCTATGAAATGAATCAAAACGGATGGAGGCTATCAATTCAAATCACTTCCCTCCTCTTGGGAGGCAGGGAACTCTGTGCCAGTGGAACTGGACACTTTCTTTTTTAAGTTAGTTTTTTGATGTAGCCATCAAGTAACCTTATGCCTGGTGGAGATCCTCTTAGTGGAGAAGGAAGGAGCTGAGCCGCTGCTACAAAGACTCTCCTATAAAACAACCAACAGGCTGAGTTAAGCTCAGGATGGCTCGGAGTTTTTCTGTTTAAAGTGTTTCTTATCTCCCTACACAGAAGCTAAAAGAAGCTGCATAGACCAAGTCAGGAAATCCTTCACAGACTTATCAATAAGCAGGTCCACGTGTGTACATGGGTTTATTCCTTAGAAAACCAACTTAGAAATAAGTTTGTTATTTTTAATCAGAGAATATTTGATTAAACTCTAGAAGAGACAGTGTTTTTAAAACGCTTTTGAATTTTTAGGTGCTACGCAGAATGTGGGTGTGGCGCAAGTCTTCCCTAGTGAACAAGTGGCATCCAAAACAGCCATGTTCAACCATAGGGACCACTTGGGATTCGCCTGATGTTGAGCAGGAATCCGCGCCCTGGTTCCCACCTGCTGCCCAGAGCCAGCAGCGTCGCGCTGCTGCAGGTGAACCCAGAGCTGAACCACTTTCACAGTCCAGAAAGCATGACATTCCTTGTTACCAGTGGGAGGAAAGGCTAATTGAGAAGTGTGTATAAAGGCTGTAATGAGTAGCATTTACATGTATTGATTAGAAGTAGGGCCACCGTTTCTCATTTATCACCACCAGCAGCTGTGAAAATTTCCCCCACGTCGATTGGCACGGCTCCTACTCCGCTCCTCCAGCCCTTTATTGCCTTTCTCCCCCTTCCCCTCCTGAACTGGAGCGCTGATCCACCAGCTGGAATGGCCTGGTAATTACTCCAGCTCCTCCACCAGCTGCCACAATTGCCAAACCGCTGGAGTGAAAAATTCCATCCTGCATTTCCGATTTTTTACATTACCATTGCATAATCATATTTGACGAATAATTAACCTGGGTTAATACTTCAGGGAGCCATTTGCAAGTAAATTGATAAGCTGAGTGCTGTAACGGCTCACGGAGGCTGAGGACCTTGGGTGTGGATGGCTGCTGCTAGGGCTAGCTCTGGGCAGTCCTCTTTCTGACCACCACACTGACCAAGACTGCCACTTTTAAGAAGAGCTGCTCAGTTGGGAAAGAGGAGCAAAGACCCTAAATCTGAGTTCATATTGAGCAGCTGGTATCTTTTTCTTAAAGGGCTAGCCTTCTTGTTGGTAACCTAAGTGTGGCATGGGCATTTAAATGCTGTAAGTCCACTTTTGGAAATGCACTGATTCAGGAGGATGCAAGCTGGTATTCAGTAAATTGCCAACAACGTTTTGTCTTTGTCTTTGGACTGTCTGCTTGAGCAGTGGGAAGCAAAGCTCTTCCTGCCTATAGCAGTCATTTTAGAAGCAAAGGAAAAAGAGAGACAGAAAAATGTGGGGGCAGAAAAATAAGGTCCTTACATTTCCAAATCAAAGAGTTGAACTAGCCAGGCTGTAGACCCGACAAAGCAGGAAACCATCACATCTAACTATCTAAATTCAGATTCATTGATATAAGTTGATAACTAACTTTTTCGTGTGGCCAGCTGGTCTGTGGAATATTTTTTCTCACTTTCACTTTCTTAATTTGAATACTTCCTGATTGCTAGTCTCCTCGCTTTTAATTTAGGGCTATGTTCTCTTCCAAGAAGAACGAGAGGGGTAAGTGACAAGCCTGTGACTTTAGACATGTTTGGGTCATTCTCTGGACTTTGGAGTATGAGCCCGACAACTTTGTAACAGCACAGTGTGCAGAGCTCAGAAGAAGTCGGCTCCGGGCACCATCGCTGCACAGTGCCACAAGGAAACTCAGTGCCTATCAGATTCAACTGTACCACTAAGTGAAACCAACAACCAAACAGTGTAGCACAACTGGTCACATATTGATGAACTTAAATGTCACTGTTCATGTGACTTGTCATTGACCTGACTGAAAAGAGTTCATGGTAAAAGTAGCCAGAAGTCCCAAAATTCTGCTTAAAGGGTGTTCTATAGGCTACGAATTGGGAAGTAGAAAGGAGATGAGATCGTTTTATCTGGAACATAGTTTCAGGACTCTGACCTTTTTCTTTTAGAGTTTAGATACGATGCTATGCTGACATCCTTCTACGCTAGGAACATCTTCCCTGCTCAGTGGTGTGTGAGGTTATCTCCTTGACATGAGTGTTATGAATTCCAGGGGACAATGAAACAAGTCAATCCAGCTCATGAAATATCATGTTCTGCTTTATCCTTAGCTACTGACGAGCAGAAACCCGATGCTTGTCAAATATACACTGTGAATGTGTCTTATACCGTTTGCATGGAATCCCATGATATTGCAAACTACTGAGGCCAGGAGAGCCTGCCCATATCATTCCTCATGATGCCTTTGAGCAATGTAGTCACAGTTTCTCAAGCACACATGTGACTAAAAGGAGCGTGTCCTCATCAGAGCAAGGCAGCTGCTGTGTGTAGCCTATGTACTGTGGCTTGAGTCTGGAGCACACACATGAATAGTTTTGCTTTCTGAATAAGAAGGAGCAGGGATAGCCCAGTGTCTTATATAGAATGTCGAGAGACAAGAGATTGTCTCTCCTTGCTTATTGGGTTTCAAAATGGTCATGGGTGCAATGGTGAATGTACTTAAAGGGTTTGACTAGGAAATCTTTTTCTCTATATTGCAGCCTGTTTAGTTTCTTCAAAGCACTCTCACTTGGAGTTGTATATGCCATTGTTGGCCAGTTTAATGAATCCCCCTAAATAAAACAAATATTTCATTACTATAACATTATCTGTTGCTTTTCATATATCAACCATAAATATGGCATGGTCAACGTTATACTGCACCATTATAAAGGGTGATATTCACAGAGACCACAGAGCAAAATCTGTATTAGCTCTACCTGCAGATCCAAGGGGCTAGAACATAGAAAGGGGCTAGATGATCCAGAAATGATTTTAAAAGAAATGCATTTTTGTTATGTGACTATGGACAGAAATAACACTTACTGTATTGCTGCATAAAACAGTGGTTCTTTAAGCATTTGGGATAATCACCTGGTTAGATTTTTAAAACAAATTGTTGAACGTAGGAACCCAGAGACTCTGATTCAATGTGACTGTGTAAGGCCCAATAATTTTCATTTCATTCAATTCCCAGACATTGTTGCTTCTACTTTAGGAACCACTATGAGTCTAAAGTTCTTGCTGCACAAGTGTGAAGTCCCTAGGAGTTTGAATCATCAGCACCCACGAAAAAGCTGGCACAGTGGTATGTGTTTGTAACCACAGCACGTGTACAGACAGGAGACTCCCAGAGGCTTGCTGTCCAGGGATCTAGCCAAAGTGCTGAACCACAGGTTCAGTAAGAAACTTTCAAAAATAAGGGAGGGACTAAATTAAGAAAGGCACCCAATGTCAATCATAGGCCTTCAAACACTCAGTCATGGGCGAGGCGCCCACCACAAAACCATTGCTAACAGAATCTACAGACCATGATAGATACAGAAAGGAAAACTAAGTTCAATACACAGATCGTGAAGAACTGGTAAGATACACCCTATGACAGAAAGAAAGAACATGAAGTTGGGTGGGTAAAAAGGGTCTGGGATGTGTTAGGGAGAGGAAAAACATGATCAAAATATAGTGTATGAAAATTTTTAAATAAAAAGGAAAAGGAAAAAGACATTTTGTGATAAGTATATGAAATGCATACCAAGAAATCTGACTACATTTATAAGGAAAAAGTTATGCTCATTGATAGAAACTTTGAAAAACATTTAATATATATATTTTTAACTCACCAATTCAAGTGTTCACTGTATATCAAGTGTTGTCCTATTCCAGGATCTAGAAGTAAGCAACGTGTCAAAATTTGTAACATCTGTAAGTTTATTTGCTGCAAATGAGAATATTAAAATGATATTCCACATGAAGATGGCAATAAGCTAAATTAATAAAAATAGAATCAATAAATCAATAAAAATAGAAAAATCTAAGTACAGATTGAGAACCTGTATTAACACCACATCAGAAGAACTACTCAACTACACTAACTGCAAGATAATTATTCATATTAGTAACGTCATTAATATAATGTGTTAAATCAGTAAGCCTATTACTTTGCTCTCAGTAGAAGAGACAGTATTTGATGAAGAAGGAAAGTGCCCTGAAATACTAAGAATGACAGATTGTATACTTGATCTGATGAAGTCATTGTGAAAGGAAGATCAAACATTGTACTTCACTGTGAGGCATGGGGGGCAATCCCATGTAAACCAGAAACAGATTAATTCTCCCTATTGCCATTGTGATTTAGCATTGTTTGAAAGATCAGGTAAACACAATGAACAATAAAAATAAGACTAGTGAAAGAGGAGAGAAAATTGTGGTTCTGTGATGACACTATGATTAATCAAACCTTGGAAATGCAAAGCAGCACCTAAATAATGTTTTGAATTAATAAGCAAGTCTATCACAAGTGGATGGCTTCAGGATAAATACACATTAGAAGATACAAAGCTATGAATTATCAACATGTAACATCTTCACAGAGAACCATAAAAGAGTATTTGAATAGTTGGGTTGTTTATTTTCTTGACTCTGCTTTTCTTTAGTTCTTTGATATTCTGGAAATTAATCCTGTCAGCTGCATAGCGAGGAAAGGGTCCCTCCCACTCTGGGGCTTTCTCTTCACTTGATTGATTATATCCTTAGCTGTACAGAAGCTTTTTAGTTTTGTGAGATTCTACTTGCCAAATGTTGGCCTTTATTTTGGGCAAATGGATTCCTATTCAGAAGGTCCTTCCCTACATGTATGTCTCAAACATCACTGCCTATGGTTTCTTCTAGTAGGTTCAGCATTTCAGGTTTAACATGGAAGTATTTGGTCCATTTGGATTTAATTTATACAGGGAATCAATATAAGCCTAATATCGTTCTTCTGCATGGGGACATCCAGCTTCCCCAGAACCACTTGGAGGAAATGCTCATTCCATTTCTGGATACGACAACTATACAACAAAAATGGTATTCCATTTACCCAAATTAATAATTTTCACATAATTTCAATCAAAATCCACATTGGATTACTTGGGTGGGGTCACAATCCCAAGTCTGAATAAGTAAAACATTAAACTAGTATGAAAAGTTTGAGAAGTGAGTTGGAAGACATGGACCCAGAGTAGACTTGCCTACTATATATTAAAATTTATTATAATGATATGAACACTGGATGTCATCAAAGGTATTATAAGGATGTTCCTTTTAATAGTATTTTGCTGTTAACATAGATGATGCCACTTTTCTGCATATTTATATTCTATAGAGGAACAGCATAATTTTGTATTTAGGAAAAATACAATATTGTTTGTATTGTAATACAAGATGTCCAACATTAGACCATGTTTACACTCTGAGAATTAAATGAGATAATTAAAGTTTACAAGAAAAATACCTGACCCGTGATGGGCCTATTATATTGTCTCAGGAGAATTCCATTGCTTACTGTAGTCTGACTGGAACATCCCATTTTTACTTTCCCATCATGGGGCTGTAGTCCACGTGTCCTCTCTCCCTGTCCAGAGAAGAAGGTATCATTCAATGCAGGGTCAGCTCCATGAGCATAAGACTTGGGCAGTTACACAGACTTATGCACAGAAGGACCTGGTATGCGTTTTAATATTCTGTTCTCACTGTCTGGAGCCTTTTAACAGCTTTTGAGCAAGGGCCAGGAGTTATCATTTTGCACTGACACTGAGGATACATTGTCAGCTCTGTAGATGACAACCTGTCTTTCTGAGCATGTGGCCATTCCATGGACACATAGGCCTTGGCTGTTAAGGTGTTAGGAGTTAGTTTGCTTTGTGAAGATGTGCTCCTGCGTGAGAGGCTGAATGCAGCATCTTAGCAAGCAGATCATTCCAGCATCTACAGGTTGGCATTGTGCAGCTATGAGCTGGTCTATATCTCCTCTGCTTTCATTGTGCAATCTACCACCTGAAGTATTTGTAAGCACTGGCCTCAATCTTTGGCATGAAAGCCTTGTGCTTTATCTTAGGTTTTTTTCATCTTTCCTTTATTTTCTATTATTCTTTTACTGAAAATAGATGTTTTTCATGCAATATATTTGGATTATAGTTTTCCCTCCACTAGCTTAAAAGTTTGCTGTGAAATGTGCCTCTGAAATTTTATATTTGGAGCTTATTTCCTCAAATCTTGATTGGTTGTGGTTTGAATGAGAAGTTACCTGATGCCCTCCCCCACCCCCTTCCTACCCCACCCCCACCCCCCTGCAAGGATGGCATATTTGAGCGCTTTGTCCTAGATGGTGACACTGTTAGGAGAGGTCATGCAACCTTTGGAAAGTACAAAGATTTTAAGTATGTTATTAGGAGCAAGCTTTGAGCGTTCATAGCCTTCTCGCAGTTCCTATTCTCTCTCCACCACCCCCCTACTTCCTGTGCATGGTTGAGTTGTACTTTCTCAGCTTTCTGCTCTGAATGTTGCTGTGTTCTTCTGGACTGTCTCTATCTTGAACCATAATCTAAAGCAAAGTCCTTCTTTTATAAGTTGCTTTTGTTCATGGTATTTTATCACAGCAACAAAACGTAACTAATACAGAGGCAATTAAGATTAGAAGCAGTTGGGAAGGCAGGTCTGTAGTGGGTAGCTGAGGTCCCTCATGATACAATCAGTGGCCTTATAAAGTGAGGAGGAAACTTCAGAGCAGGTAGCATGCTCTTCTTGCCATGTGGTACCCCGGCCGTGTCATGACCCAGCATGATGGTCCTCCTCAAAAAAAAAAAAAAAAAACACCAAACAGATGCCATCCCATGCCATGTTATGCCATGATCTTGGACTTTCAGAACCATGAACTAAATAAATCTCTTAACTTTATAACTTCCCTAGTTTGTGACATTCGATTATAGCAATAGGAAATGGACTAGCATGGGGCATTACCCTGTAACTCCCACTTTACCAGCACAGCCACAGGATTTATGTTTGTTTCTAGTTCTACTCTGGTATCCCTCTGTTTTTCAATATTGGGTCAACAGGAATCTCTTGGACAGGAGAAATAGAATATGCTAAGTGGTAGAGGCTAAGTGGTTCTATTTGTTTGAGTAACTACAAATACTTCTAAAATGGCTGGGGCATAGAAGATAAGAAGGTACTGTACTAGTTTCTCCTAAGATATTGTTGCAAACTATTTAGCTGAAGATATAAATATATTTATTCCCTATTATGATCAATCCATGTGAGTCTATTAAATGGGTAACAGAATTTATTAAGATATAAATTGAGGAAATACATTCACTAATACAGAACAGAGTAGACAGCTGAAGTAGTCCTCTGATCTGACCAGGAGTGAATCTACCTCACAGGCAGAAGCAGGGAGAAGGGGCATGTGACCCTTCTCAAACTCCTTATAAGAGTCGCATACAATGGCAGGAAGCACGCCTCCTTTGGGTTGTACAGCCCAAGGTCATGGGCAGAGCAAATACCACTACAATTCCTGGTTTACATACCAAAGTCTAAAGTCAAGATGTTACATACCCTCTGGAGGCCTAGGTGTGAGTTTGCCCTGACTTCATTCAACTTCTACTGGGCAGTGGCCCTGTCCTTCTACTCTCTTCTCCATGACCTGTTTTCCTCTCCTCTATGTGCAGTTAAGTCCAACAGTAGCTCCTTGTTTTCATAACCCATAGAGATAACACAAGATGATTTCTCCCATCTCAAAACTTTTAACTTTATGACATCTGCAAGGATATATGCCCCCACAGCATCCACTGGTCAGGCATTAGAAAGTAGACAACTTTGAAAGGGATCATTATCCTGCCTATTTCAGAGAAGAAGTTGCAATGGTCTTTAAAGATTGCTTAGGGGAATAGGGAGTTCTTACGGTCTCCGAAGAGTCTGTGTTGATTGACAGAAAGCTGGATAGAGAATCACTACAGGTCAGGGCACATGGCTGAGTTTGGAGGCAACACATTCCTCCTTGTTGGACAGTGGGGTATATGGGTTATGGATAACCAGAAAGTCAGAAATCATTCTGAAGGTTCCTGGACTGCTGGACTCTCACCAGAGCCTCTGAACCCTAGTGTCTGTTCCCCTGTGCTCTTCCATTCACAGTGAAAAGGTTGAAGTTCACAGATACAGTAGCTCATTGATGTCAGAAATATCTCATCTAATCGGCAACAGGGTTTCATTAAAGCAATTTGTTTTGGAATCCAAGTTTTAGGGGACAGTCAGTGGAAGTCTGGAGGAATTTCCTCTCCCACTATGGGCAAACCCAAGTCTCTAGGGTCTTTTCATATCTTGCATGCATGCAGACATCTGAATTTCCTTGGGGTCTAGTATGCCAGATGAGGATTGGCAGAGAATATGAAACAGAAAGGTTTATAATTTGTATGCTCTTCCAGATCCCAGTGGCCTCTTTTCACTAGGTTCTTATATTCCTTTACATCTGGAGCACGGTGGTGGAGATTTTTCTGTGTTTTTTTTTAAACTTAAATGTTTGTGTCATTTGATACAATGGATATAAAGAATATATATATGTATATATATATATATATGAATGGATATATATTACTACTTTAAGTAATATGAATACTTGGTCTTAAATTTCCTTTTCTCAGTCCCACAATAAATTATTGATCATCGTAATAAATATTTTATTTTAAAAAGTATATATGGGACCTTAGGAATATTGTGGAAGAAGACTAAGCAAAGTATCAAACCGTTTCACACCAAACAAAACCCTGGTCTCTTCATATGTCAGTGCATCTCCTAAGGTATGGAGTGGCTGTCGCCTCTTTTGTATAAAGCAGATGGTGTGTGCTGAAGTGTCTGGGCCTGGCTTTTGCCTGGCAGCTTGGGTTTACCTTAGCAGAGAGCTTTGGTCTGCTTGTCACCTGTAGAAAGTTTTCTGATGGTCAGCAGGGAGGACTGCTCCATTGCTCTCTTGTATTATATTGTATTCTGTTGGCAGGAGAGAGGGTGGGCGGATGCTGTTTGTATTCACTTAAGCTTGTTGATGTCCTCCTTGTGCATTTAGCTGCAAGTCTATGTTAAAGGAAGAGAATGAATTTACTCTGCTAACTAATGCAAAGAAGAAAGATAACTACTTTTAAAAACATACAAAATATTACTTAATAAAGTTCAGCACACAATGTATTTAGGCTGTCTGTGAAACCTCATACACTACTGATTTTGTTTCCTTATTGATGTTTTGTTGAACTATAAAACTCTTGGCTATAAGAAATACAATAAGCCAACGCTCATGAACCTAGAAGAACTTTGCCTTTCTAGTTAGGGTTTTCTTTGTTTGATCAGTGTTTCTTCATACAAGGTAAAGGTATTATAGCCCATGACCCTCCTTTTCTCTAATCCTCCTAGTCAACTAAAACATGTGAACAGTTTGAAACAATTTCCCACATATTATATTTTTGTAAATATTGAAAACATGCCTATGTGTTTACATACACACACATAACTTATAAGAACACACATGTATTTAATTCAAAGTACTTATTTTTTAATCAAACAAGGTTTATCAGAATATAATTGTCTGGATACTGAGAAATAAAAAAAAGAAACATAAACCACAGCTCTCACATACCAAGGAATATTTCAAAAGAAAGTCTCAAGATCAGAAATAACTTTGGCTTGACAAATACATGAGAAGAAAATATTTCACACAGAAACCACTTTAAGAAGCCCTCTTGCCTCAATGGTCTCCAAGAGGATCCTCATAGTGATGAAGGCTAGAATCTGGAAAAGTTGCAAAGGAAATAGCAAAGACTAAGAATGAGATGAATACCTCTAATTGTTGGTCACAATTCACTCGTTCTTAACCCAGGTAGTCTAATGGAAGAGATGACAGGTGCTATGATTTAGATGCAGTCTGTCCACAAGGTCTCCATAGGGGCAGTGTGAAGTAGTGGGATCTTTAAAAAGTCACACCTAGCAAGGGTCCTTAGGTCAATTAGGGAAGTGTCTAGAGTCTCTCTACCTGCTTGCTAGATATGATCCTGCATACACTTTGCCCACTGGGATACCGTCTGCCATTAGCCCTACCAGATCTGTACAAGCCCTGGCAACAATCCTTGAGACTCAGAACTACTAAACAAATAAATTTCTTTAAAAGAAACAGATGTGGCCTGCTGCAGGTATTTTGCTATAGTAATAAAGGGCTAACTAATACAAAATGCTGATGTTGAACTTCCTGAGCATCACTAAAGAAGCATGCAGCCAGGACAGGCTGAAGCCAGATTTGGTTCATCAGTCAAGTTTATGGAAAGCTCCATGTGAATTATAGACTTAAAGAAGAGAGCATTTTTAAAATAATGAAAAGCATTCTATGAAAAGAGGACCAGCGTTTCTTTGAACTGTATCTACTTTCTAAGAAAGATGTCTTGGCAGACTCCAAGTGGACATTTGTAGAATGAAGAGCCACATGGAATATAGAGGACTGCAAACTGTATTAATTAGCCTCTCAATACCAAGGCTTGAACTGAGCAGATCTGAGCACAATATGAGTACTGAAACAATCGTTAAAATAGAGAGAAGGGACTAAATGTGGGGGTAGAAGGGGAACTTTACTAGAGGTCTGGCCTGCAAGAGTGAAGAGTCTGAACGTCCTGGTGCAAATTGTTGCATTCTTTGTGGACAGATTATTGAATAATTTCTCAAAGGTTCATTGGCAGGTGGATAATGGGTTCCTGAGAAACCTGAAATTCAAAAGTTGAAGTGGAGGCTGAGGGCAAGCTAGCAAAAGACTCTTAGGAGGACTAATACCAAGATCAGCAGTAGTCAAACAGCGCCCAGCACCAATGGAGTCCTTGTTTCTTACCCATCTGCCTTCCTCCTTCCTTCCTCCTCTCTGGCCTCCCTTCTTCAAGTATTTACCCAGTCCTTACCAGCAGACACCAGGAGGAAAACTGAACATAAGCAGGATTCTCTCTTGAAAGGTGCCTTGTTAAAAACATCACTGTTTCTCTTGACCTTTGAATCAAGTTATATGAAAAATATATGGAAGAGCTCATTTTGATCTAGATCTTACTATTAATAAATTAGAAACAAAATTATGCTGCACATGCTGAACTAGATGAGTCTGCTCTATTAAAACATTTCTCACACGGCACAATTCATCCTGAAAACTGTGGGTGGGTGTGTCTGATTCTGAGAAAACCATGTTTCTTTTGATTGTCATAGTAAATTTGTCAGAGTTCTCTTTAATTCCCTGTGCTTTTGCACCAGCCCTGGCATTTCTCAGTTTTTTTTGTTTTGTTTATTTTTTTTTTGAGTTGATTGTATTGCAATTTTCTATGCTCTGTCAATACCAAGTAAGCAAATATAGAGTATTTGGCATATCACTGTTCAAAGAAAATAGCTGTGTGTGTGTGTGTGTGTGTAGGTATGTGTGTCTATGCATGTAAATTACCATTGAGTAATTACTCTATATTGTGTCTGTGGCCCAGGCCACCACAGTGAATGTCTCATGGTTGAGATGATGCCTATTGCTATCTCACATCCACACAGAAATGATCTTAGACAAAACTGTCATTTAGTATGATTATCATAATAAATTTTTTACAGTCTCCCAAGTTCACATTGTCTTGGGGCTCACATGCACTGCAGGAACAGACTTCTGCAGATTTTGAATCACCCCTTTACTTCTCCTCTGGAGTGCTTGGTTTGTCACAGCCTTTTTTTCTTTAAAGTAATTTACAATATACTAACAAGACATCAATGGCTTTATGCCCTGAAGAATATGATTCTCTTACATACTAACACATTTGGTCACTTACAGTGGATTTTTCTGACTGGTTTCTCAGCAATTAATGTGTGATTACCATAGACTCTGTGAATACTCTAAACGAACTGTGATTCACATTGGCTGAGAAAAGGGAATGATGGGGAAAGATGATGTGAAATTTCATCATGCTACTTAGAAAAGCACATGATTTCAATCTAGCAGATTGTTTAAGTCTAGAATTTTCCATTTAATATTTTTAGACATCAAGATTAGGTGACCATTGGTAATGAAATCCTGAAAAGTCAGATGGGAGAAATGACTATGGTATAATAAAAGAAATATTTCTGCAAGTTGAATGTAGAATGTACATTTATGTTTAATTATAGGAAACAATGTGTGAACTAGTTGTGTGTAAGAATACATACAAATATTCAGGAACACTGCAAACTTAGCCAGTTTGGAAGTTGCTATTCCCTTCAACTTAATAAAGAATAATTTTTAAAAAGTGCCAGTGAAATGATACAGACACTTACATTCAAGTCCAAAGACCTGAATTCAATCACTGGGACCCACATGGTCAAAGGAGAAAACTGACTCCTGCAGGTGGTCTTCTGATCTCTACACATGAAGCATAACACACACACACACACACACACACACACACACACACACACACACCTTATAATTTCAAAATGAATTTTAAATGTTCAGTTGTTTTCAAAAGGAAGTGTCACTTCTTCCCACTTCTAGACCATTTGTGACAATAAATTTTTAGAATAACTTTTACCATGTGAGTACAGCGGACACTCTCATTAAAACACAAAATACCACTTCATAACACAGCCAGGGAGAGGCAGATCTGTCATTCCAACTGGGTCAGCCTCCAAAGACCTTGCTCCATCAAAATGGTTATGGGAGACTTCGTGTGGTCGTGGGATTTAGATTTCATGAGACACAATTAACACATTGTAGCTGCTAACGTCTAAAAACTGTTTCAGTTAAGAACAGAAGAAGTTGGGAAAAATGAAGGGTCAGGTTTTGAATTGTGGAGTCTTGAATATGTTTGTTTTCTGAGGAGAAAGCCTAAGTAGAGAAGTGGTGGAGAATCCAGGAGACAGATGGGATGCTGATATAACAGAGGGCTCCAAGAAAGCAGAGATGATCTAGGAGGACTCAGACCCTTCCTGAGGCATTCTTGACTGGTATCCCCCATAGCGTGGCATGTTTGCCTGACTCCATCCCTACTGTTCCTCTTAGAGCTTAAGACAAGCCATCCCATCCCTGGACAAGAAATGGGCTTTGCCATATATTATTGGCCATGAAACCTCTGTTAATCCTTTAAAGTCTGAATCTTTATACAACGCTATAGTTACAGAAAATTTCATAGGAACAATTATCATAATACCCTTTGAAAATTATGTGAAGTAATATGTATAACTGAACTAAAATTCATCCTTTAGAAAAAAATACATTTTTGGATACTATGACTTGTTTTGAGGGGACTATGTGGAATTGGTTAATTCCACCTCATAATTCCATACAAATCTACTCTCTGGGACACGGGAAACTGCCCTTCTCATTATTATTCCAAATACACTACTAAAGTAATAGAGCATTCTCTGCTATAAATATAGGCTTCTGCATCTTCTAGAAGGTTCTTTCCTGTAGGATTTTTTCCATCCGGAAGATCCAGCAGTGATTGATCCCAGTTAAAACAGTGTTTTAACAAGCTGGAGCCTCTGCACAGAGAAGTGGGTTTATGTTTCCAATGACTGTCCTAAAGTAGTTATGGAGGTCAGCACTGATCAATAAATCATTCTGATTACATGCATCTTCTCTGGGGACCCATTAGCTGGTGATGATGACTTAGTCTTTTCTCATCAGCTTCCTTAGACAAGAAGTCCCAGGGCCTTCTATTTCAAACCATTATCGAACTGCTGTACCCCTTTTCCCTCCCAAGGTAGATAGATGGAGCTTCAGAGTTTGTAGTACAGAGATTTCTATGACATATCATCAGCTACCCAGTGGCAGAGTGGCATCTGTGACACTTACTCCCTTTAATAAAGAAAAGAAGAAAGTGCCTGATACTATCTTGGGGCTTCTGTTTTTTCTTACTCTCAAGTAAGATGGAGGAGAGACAACTTCTGAAATAGCTGATTCATTTCATTTCTTCCAGCATTATGCCATGGCATTGACGGCCTCTTCTGAAAGTCCCACACACTTAACTACATGGTTACTGTAAGGGCTTTGGATAGAAAACATCTGAGAGTTACTGCTCCCATATTATGACCGAAATTAATAAATGAAGGACTATGGTATAGGACTATGCATAACCCTCTCGAGATAGAGTAGAAACATTTATGTAAGCCATTATTCTCCTTATGGCTTTTTGCTGGTAAGATCATCAGGAAGGAAAATAAGTGGAACGCTTCTTTTGATAGCCAGAATGCATGATAGAGAGGTGGCCTGTGGTCTCTGCTGCTTGTTTTCATGCTATACTTGATGCTACTGTGAATTTTAGTTGGGTAAGGTTAGATATGAAATTGAAGTCCAAAACACCAGAAATTTGCCTATTGCCGGATGCTTAGAATCATTTAAAAATCGAATCATCCATATCTGATTAATTTTACTGGATGACTTCCTGATTCAATCAAGAACATCATGAGCACCTGTGTGTCTGAGTGAGTAAGTGGCCCCGGGCTGGCTTTGTAAGACTGAATACAGAAGGAGCTTGTGTCACCAAGCTGTTAGAAGCACCTGGATCTTAAGACGTTGCCTCTCCTCCTGTCACTGGAGAGAGATGTGAGGGGTGTGGTATTAAAGTCCTCTCGAATCCTCTCCTTTCTAATCATGTAGTCATGATGTTTCCCAGGGATGTTGTTAGGACCCTCCACCCCCGTAGATTAGATGAGCAAAATACAGGGCTTTTGTGAGTCCAAGAATTCTGGAATTCTTTCCTTGGCTGGGTTCACTCCAATCCCAAGGTCAAATTACTTCTGAGGCCCCTAAGCTTTACTCCCACTCTCTGTCCTTTGGATCCTGTAGCTGCTCACTTCCAAAGAGACATGCTCAGAGCACTTTAATTTCAGCGTGTGATTCTATGTCTATTTTTCAGCTATTTGCTGCAACATTCTGGGGAAGTATGGTTTAAATTTCCTACAATCCAAATCATTTTCTAGTTTACTTATAAGTGATTCTGAAACAGTTGGTCCTTGGAAATCTGACAACTTGATAAAATGTATCTTTCAAATCAACCCTGTGCTGCCTTTATATATAGCTAAATCATCCAAATCCAGGGTGCTGAACTAAAAAACTAAGAAGTTCTTTCTGTGGCTGTCTGTCACTGTGGGTAAGAAAACACACAGTTATGCTTGTGTGTGCTCACTGAAGTGTGGTCTCTTGGGAAAGAAATAAGCATTGGCTTTTGTCAGGTTTATCTGCTTTTAGCCAATAAGAAATAGTTTCTTCAGTGATGTGCATTGGACAAGGGCAGTTTGGGAAGACTTAGTGTCAAAACCAGAGGCCAAAATAAGGTTGATGGAGAAAAGAATTCATATATAGTATATATTATGATGAGAGTTAGAGGGTTGAAGAGCAATTCTGAGCATTCAGCACCAACGATAACAGTTTATGTTGCTTTAAAAAAATAGATTGATCTGTATTTGATCTGATGTAGCTTTTTTTTTTCATGACACCAAGCTGAGGTTGATGTGACAGAATTAGTACCTTCCTCATGTCAATCAAAGCTCACAGACACCTCAACCTCACTGGTTTTTCTACAATGTGGTTACACCACATTGTTTAGAGACAATACAGTGGTCAAGAGCATAAAGAAAATATGGATTCATTCCAAAATGTGTGCTTTATATCCAAGTTTCTGAGTATCAATAAAATAGCTTCAATGAATTTCTCTTTTAGGGTAAATCAGTAAAAATAAATCAATGTAGCCTCAAATTATGCCTGTACTTGACAGTAGAATCAGAGGATTAATTAAAAGGATGAGTACAGTGATTAATCCAATAAGTGTTTAGATATGAATAGGTTAAATAGTGCTACTTGCAATACTATTTATTCAGCTATTTCTCCTCACCTCCTGTGTGAAGCTTGTTTTCCTAGAGAGTAGGACTGAAAGCAGTCTACAGTTAAATCCCTTATCCTCACAAGAGCTTGCAGTACCATGAAGAGTCATGGAGATTCTCACCTTATTACTTTAGTCAGTTTGCTGGGAAGCCAGAAGACCAGACAGGAATCCTTGCACTGATAAATAGAAGCAAACGTAATATACTCTGTGATATATAATGTCACAAGAATGTGAGAAGCACATATAAGCATGATTACTGTCTGCTTTAAATCTGGGTATTCCATGTTGATTATAGCTTTAAGAAATAAATTGGGTTATTTAGGTTTTGATAGTGTCCAAGCACACAATGAATTCCAAGCACTATTTGTGAACTTTCTAATCAATGTTCTCTAAAACAGAAACAATAATCCTAGGAGGCTGTTAAAATCAAGCCTGTGTTTTCTACTGTTCCAAGTTGCCCCAGTGTGCCCAGCTCTTGGCCTGGTGGTTATGATGGCTTGAGACAGTGATTACAACGTGGGCTTTGAAGGAAGGTGAGCCTGGCTGCTCTTCCTGATTCTACTTTGTTTTAATGCATTGGCACATAAATGCTCTTGAATCCAGGATAACAATGTCTACATAAAGTTCTCAGAGAATCAAGTGAGCCAAAATACACAAAGCTTTTTGCTTTGCTGTCGGCACAGGAAGTCCTCAGCTACCAGCTTTGTCACTGTCTTGTGCTTTGTGAGGCCCTAAGGACAGGCTATGACGATGTCATGTCTTCTCTAAAATACTCTCACATTGCTAAGAGCTGATGCATTTTATTGAAGTTACAACCATGGTTAGAGTTGTCTTCAAGAGTCCATGACCCTGAATGAAATATGAATTGATGAGCTGATGCTTTTCTTTGTGTGAAGGCCCCGCGGACAAGGGCGGGACCTCCTGGCCAAGTGGAAAAGATGACAGCTGGCAAAGAGAATGTTTCTGCTGTGATGGTGTGATTGGCTTGCTGTGAAACTAGGGAAGAAAGGAGTGAGGAGAGCTGAGTGTGTTCTAGAGAGAGCACAGAATTCAGAAATGGGAAAATAATCACACTTGCTCTGCACAAATGATGCTTCTATACTCATCCATGCTTTTAGATTGTAGGACAGTTGGAATGTGAGTAAGAGAGAGGTATCTGTGGGATAAATGACCTGAAAACACAGGTTCTCCCATCTTCTTCAAAGAAGAACTGCATCTGAAGACAAGAGCTAGATGCTGACAGTCCTGAGGGAGCAATGCTGTGCAGTGAGATGATGCAGCCCCTACCCTGTAAGCAGAAGAAGGCCAGACTGAAGAAAAATGATTTTAGGCTTCACTGTAGAAAGCTGAGCAACTTTTGGAAAGAAATGATAATTCCAAACCAACATTTCTTTTGTTGTTCTTATTGATTAATTTTTAGTCCAACACTAAATTTTTTTGTTCAGTGTTAAGGGTACTTTTTGTGGTAGTAAGGGCTGAGAAGTGAGATTGAAAGGACTTTAATAATCTTTTTTTCCTCCATAGCCATAATGTCTTGCCTTCTAAAGTTCTATGAAAATATGAAAAAAAATTTCATTTTGAGGACAAGGCAGAGGAGAATGAGAAGATGGTTTTCTCAAGGTCATTCTGGAAGAGTATACTTCCCACTTACAAAAGTTTAATCTGCGAACTGTAAGCTTGGAAGTTGTGAATACTTTAGACAGCCTTTGCTAGTAAATATACATCAAATACATTTCCTAGTATTTGTTATCAGTGCTTTCCTGATTACTGACTCAAAGGATTTGATACAGCTTTGTGTTCTATCAGAAGATAAATTAAGGGTAAGTCCCCAACTATCATTTGTATTATAATTCAGTGATTTTAGTTATTTGTCCCTTAAAGCTTCTGAAAAGAAGATGGTTTTGATAAGAAAATTCTAAAAGCAAAACTATGATTTAATTTTTCATATGAAAACAACAATGTGACTGACTTGAGTCTACTATATTGAGCAGCATGATCCTACAAATATAAGTCCTTCAAGACCTCAAGATTTATTTGAATAAATCCTCCTCCTTCTGTTCAAAATACCTTGTTCTTCCTGATTTGATAGGTCACATTAATTGTCATATCAAATTGCTATTATATATCTTTCAAAAATGCAAATCAAACAGATATTGTGGTCAATGAGGACAACAATCTAAGAAAATATCTATAGTGGCCTCAAATTATCAAGTAAAACCCATGCTGTGTGTTTCTTGACCAGCACAGGCATGTAAGGCAATTAATGAAGGAATAAATAGATAAATTCTGTGATGAGTGAATTATGACATATATGGTATATAGTTTGTAAAACACAATCCTAATGACAGATCTCCACTGGATCTTTTAGTATGCTGAATGATCATAAAATAGTGAAAGTTCATTGACTTCTGATATGTCCTACTGCCCACTAGGTATCTTGCAATGTCATGTGATTTTATGCTTTTAGCTCCACCTGTAGTCTTTGTTACATCTATATAGTCAATAGGCACTGTGTTTTAGATGAACTGAAAAAGCATAAAAAAGGATATTGCCAAACTGTTTGTTATAAAATGAAATGCTTTATAGTTGCTCAATTACTCAGAATGGAGCAAAGAGTTTAAGATGTGCTGCTTAAAAAAATAATGGGCAACTTCCAAGTGGGTTTTACAAACTAGTTGTTTATACATGGAAGAATACCCCTGAAGTTTTATACTTGTATAGCTAGAAGATATCTTCAAGGCAACCTAATTCATCCTGTTTAAAAGATGTTGTAAGATGAGCAGTCTGTACAGAAAAGCTATACAGCCACACTTAAGACTGTGCAAGATCATCCTAGAAGATCCAGGACCAAATCTGATTTTCATGATCCTCACCCAGTGTTCACTCATCTTCTTTGATTACCTCCTAGAGGAAGGGAAGCATTGAAAAGCTGTGGAGGTACAGGAAACTCTACCAGATGCCCAAGTAGTACTTTTATGTTACCTGGCCGGGCAGGATCAGCATAACAGCTTTCTTCATCATCCAAACTTCATCAAGACTTTAACATTTTCAAAGCTTTCTTTTGTGTCTACCTCGGATAAAATTGGCTTTCTCATTGTGGTACCAGCAAGTATATCCTTAGAACTTCTTTCTATTTACTATAATCTGTGAATATTGTGTTTTACAGCTTGTAAATTAGATATAGAATTGAATACTGAGGCAGAGCACAGAGTGTGAAAGTGTTCAATTCCAGTGGGGGAACCAGAGAACGGTTAAGGCCTGGTGCATATAATGTTAATATTACATTAAGTACTATGTTATTGCATGAGATGCTTATTGTTAATGTCTGTGGGGAGGATCCGTTCCAAAGATTTCAATTTCAATAAACAGATTACACAGTTCCACCATATGCAATTAGGGAGGTGGTAATGAAATGGTTATAAAGTCTCCAGTGGGTCTGCCATCTTTTTTTAATTTTGTAAATAACATCAGAAGCATTCTAGAGGGAAGTGCTTATGCATTTATTTATTATTGATTTTTTAAAAAATACATTTAACATTACTAGTTATTGCAAATCCTGTCTCCGTGAGTTAAAGAAGATAGGCTGTTTCTAGATTATTAAATGCAAAATGTATAGGGAATTGCGAAGTGGAATCCTTCATATAAATATATTAAATATTTATAAACAATGATTGCAAGAAATTAATCTACAGCTACGTTTACTTGGCAAATAAAATGTTTTCAAGATTTTGACCTTTTGCGGTACACAAGGCATGTTTTACATCTGTCCCTTTAGCAAATGATTTAGAGAATCACATGTGAGTCTCTGACTGCTAAAATCAGCCACAACTGCAGGAGCTTCTGCTGGGTTATACATACACTACTCCAAATGGCAACGAGTTGTTAGAGGGTCATTGTACCAAGAAGACAATGTTCTGAGGAACCTCTAAATAGTTAACTGTGATTTGTTCAGGCACCTGTAAAACATCAACATGTTGGCAAAAAATCACGATGCCAGCCATTCATTCAGGATCCATGCAGGGTAAGGAGCAGATTATCTAGATTTCATTCTTCCTAATATTAGCAGCATGCATCATTTCTCTGAGTGTTAGTTTCTGTGAAAATAGAATAATATATTCTTCCCAGGATGTTACAGAGATAAGACATAGTACACACTAAACACAGACAAGGTAATTGCTCACAGTGCTCAAAGATTACTTAGCAATTTACAACAGCACTCTTAATCCACTCATAATTCAAGAATGAATTAATAAGCATCATGTTTGGTAGGACAGAGGACACAATAGTAAATAGCAGTTCTCAAGTTTCAAGCATTTTGTCTAATATCTAGACATAATTAGGGACTATGAAATTTAGTTGTTTAAGACCAAATTGAGCTACAATAATACAGGCTAGCTTCAAACTCTGAATTGTCTTCACTCATTCTTCGGAATATTGAGATCACAGGCATGCACCATCAAGCCTGGCTATAACTGGAAACCATGAAGGTTTAAATATTATACTACTCAGTAAGATAGTACCTACTTAGATATGGTATAACTGTTTTCCAGAGCCAGAACCAACAGCATAAGGAAACAACAGATGGATGAAGGGAGATTTACTAGGGAAACTGTCCCTATCCCATCTTAGGCTTCCTACAAGCTGGAAAACCAAGAAAGCTGGTAGCATAGTTCAGTCCAACTCCAAAGGCCTCAGAACCTGAGATCTTGTTGATATAACTCAGTTTAATAGCAGAAGGTCTGAAAATTTTAAATGTTGCCCTGGTCAAGTCCTATAGGCAAAACCAGAGAACCAGGAGTCCACATAGTCGTGAGAGAAAAAGAGTATCCCACTTTCAGACCTGAGAGTGAGATAGAGAAATTAGCCTTGTAGTTTTGTTCTATTCTGGATACAATGAATGAGAGTGGATCTCCTTTAGTTCACAGATTCAAGTATCAATCTCTTCTAGAAACACCCCCATAGACATACCCAGGAATAATGCTTTCTCAGCTGTCTAGGAATCCTTTAATCCATTCAGGTTGACACTTGGAATTGACCCTCAAAGATGCCCTCCTCCGGTGCCAGATTATCCTTGTAGTCATTCTAATAATCTTCTTCTACCCACCATAGTCACTGTCCCAAGCACTAACTGCTATTTCTGTTGTCCAATCCATTTTTCAACATTTATTAAAGTGATGTATTATTCTCAAACCTCACATCAATATATAAGCACTGTGGATGCCTAAAAATAATTAACTGACTCAGAATTTCCTAACCAAAGACTTAAATTTTATATTCATGACCCCCATCTTAATGTCTACATGGGTTTTGTTAAGTGTAGAAACACTCCTTCCTATTTAGTAAACAAAATTTAGCCCAGTATGGATAATTATTTGATACCTGCTGTGAAGAAGTACAAGATATATATTAAAATTGTTGTTATACTAGGCACTGTGGTGGGAAGATATTTTAAAAAATAAGTGATAATGATCAGTAAATGATAGATGGATAGATGACCACCAGAATAAAAGAAGGAAGGAGGGTGTGATGTAGAGAAGGAAGACACAGAAGGAGAGATGAAAGGAAGGAACAAGCAAGGAAAGTGAGGCATGTATGGAGAGTTGAACCTGGGAGTACGGCAGTGTGGATGAAAAGGACTAGGAGGAACAGTATTCGGGGAAAGAAAGAAAAAAAGAGAAGGGGAGAGGAGTAAGAGAAAGAAGGGATGGGGAGGAGAGGGGAGGGAAAAGGAAAGGAAGGAATGTATGGGGTAGGGAAGGGATAAGGGAGGAAAGAGAAAGGAAGGAAACTACTTGTCAAAAGGAGAGGACAGTCAGTACTTGTCTACAGTTAGACTCCTGCTGGCTTAGACAGTTTAAATAGCCTGACTCCCACTGATGTGGAGTGAGTAAGGAAGAGTGGGAGACAAATGTCAAAACAGTATCAGTAAATGCATGAGAAAACAATGTGGAATGGAAAGACACAGTCACTCAGAAATGTTATGGCTGATGTGAAGTAGGTAGTATGCAGTAGCCCAGGTTAATCAAATGTTACCAGTTCGAGTCATGCATAGTATCTGGATGTTATTTCATAGTCAGGAAGGAAACTGAGAAGAGGCAAGTGGATTTTCTAATTTTAGGATGCTGTTGATTGAAAGTTTGCTTCAGAGGCCTAGGTGGTCCAGAGAAGAAAAGTCCTTTAATTTCTTCTTTATTTTTCAATAACATTGTCACTCTTGAGTTTATTCTCTATATCCACCACTAACTGATCTTTGGGGTGGGGGAGTGTCTCCTCAGCCTACATTAGAATTCTTCAGCAGTTCCCTCATTACCACAGATTCATGATAGATTCCTTAGTTATCTACTGGAGAGGGATGACCGTGTGTTGTCTCTTGGCACACCACATCTTTTACAGTATGTGATATTCCCTATTTCTGGACTTTTCCCCTATCGCCTTAGTCAAAGCCTATGATCCTACTTAAAAATCAGCGTGTTTCCAGAGGACTTTGCTGACTAATTCCTCACAATTCATTTCTTCTAACCCATCTCAGTGTTCTCAAAGCACATACACTATTCTACCTTGTGTGATACTGGTGAATCTGAAAAATTCTTCTTGTCAGATTTAAGACTCTGGAGGGGATGTTTGGAGTTCTGCAAGCACCCAGAGGTTAATTTTATTAGACAATTGCTAAGAATTCTCTTTTACGCTGTGTTTCTTTTAGTGACCAGCACAGTGTTGCACACATGGTATACATAATGGTTACTTTTTAAACACATGCTGGTTCATTGACATTCCATTCCCGTCTTCACAATTGTTTGTATGACATTCATACAGAGGATAGGTGTTCTGGGTATCCCCAGCAGACTGTGGGAGGGTAATAGACACAAACAGAAAAGAAGAGGCAAGAGTTGCAACACACCAGCTCTGTGTTCTCTTCTGCCTAGCCTCGCTACCATCCACTCCACTCTTTTTAACTCTTTTTTCTTGCCTTAACTCTGTAGAAATCTATAATTGTCCATTTTTGACCAAGTTACTTTAATATCTTATGTTTTGTGTAACATTTCATTATTTCAATGGAATTTGCATATACATCTCATTGAGTCTGATGTGTGGCTTGAGTCATTGAAGTTTGCTTTGAGTATGTTTGTTCTAACGTGGTCTTATTTATGTGACGATCAGTAAAGGCTGTGCTAAGATTTAGTGCTTCCATGGTCTTCAGACAGTTAAAGACAGCTGTGTAGTAAACACACTGATAAAGGTATCACCATTTTTAGGCAGATACACACTCTCATCTTTGATTTCTAGATGAGAAAATAGTAGCTCAGAGAGATTAAGCTGGTCAACATAGCTTCAGAATTACCTGAATAGATGGTTGAGGTATTTTTCAAGTCTTTAGAGCAAAGCTATATAAGTATTTATTGGCTCATGGTAGGACATTTGTCAGTGACAGGTGGCCTTTTAGCTACAATTTCATTATATTTCAGTAGTATCATGGAAATTAAGGTATATTGGGAAAATAATAGACAACAAAAATAATAAATAAATGATGCAAGAAATACTTTGTACATGCTTGTGTCTATTCTGATGTCATTTTTGGCACTAAGAGTCAGGCATCTTCTGATGGCTCATGATCTAGTGAAGTTGGTGTACTGATTATTTTCAATACTCATGTAATCTGCATGGTGTTACAATGCTAGCCTTTGACCAAAAAAAATGCATCTGACCTATTGTTGATCACAATACATGTGTTGGATAGGTTTTTCTATTTGTGGGCATGTCTTTCATCCTCTCATGGGGTTTCCATGGTGACAAGCAGTCATCTTTTATAAGACACAAGCAGAACACTGTGGAACAAGTGAAGTATGTTGGTAAAATAGTGGCTACAGAACACGGATAAACTAAGTGCATAGAGTAAGAGAGTAACTTGATAAATGAAATGATATTGTTCAAAGAGTTCTATGGGAAAAGTACAAAAATAAGACAATTAGCTACGTTAAGGTTGATCTAGCTATGACTTTTGCATTTTAATAGGTAGCTATACCAATAGGTGCTGCATAGAAGAGTAATAAGTGCTCACTAAGCAGCCCTGATTGTACCCCAACTTGAGAAGGGTTCATTTAATGATAGCCATGTTTTTTTTCTATTAATGCATAATGAAAATGTGTTTCTTTATCACATAATCTATAGCTTCAAGGTGCATAAATCTTAACTCAAATGTTGTTCACAATGAGATTTTTGTCAGACTTGAATTTTGTTTTCTTATATGATCAAATAATTGTATTTACATGCTTGATATCACTCCTTTGGTGCCATGTTACCCAAACACAAACACTTGAGCAAGATGCTTAAAACATAACATACACACCTGAAATTCTGAGGTCAAAGAAGCTCACTGTAAACAAGGTTAAACAATCTGGCTTTCTCAGCAATAATAGTATTCTGCTGGCAAAAATTGATATATTATCATGCTGGTGCATTTCTAATATTTCTAGTGAATAATTTTTCTCAAAATATACCTTAATATTGCTTTATAAAACTTGGTAAAATTGGGTAAATGGAGATGCCTGGGCTTTCCAGGAATCTTTGGCATCATTTGGGCTAGGATAAAACAGAGCCTGGTAATCACACTTTGCTGTAAGCTCCCCTCACTCTGCAGGGAGAATCAGGACACTGCTTGGATTTTAGATGTTTAGATTTAACCTTATGCCAGCATGAGTTTAATCCCCTTTTCTTAATTAATCAAAGACAATCATGAATGCAATGTGTCAGAGAGGGCAATCGAAGAGAATGTGAGATGAAGTAGTTATCAAGGTCTGATCTATTTCAGGAAACTAACTGGACAATGAGTTATATGGTTTCTGAACACATTTCCAAGCCCTGACCCAAGAACTGGGTCTAAACCATTAGTAAGACTTTACAGAGCTGTGATTCTCCTATCTGAATCTCCAGGAGTGACAAGAGGTTCCCATTACAGTTGTCTGGAGCTGTGGAGGCCTGCTAGGAGAAGGTGGAAGTGAGAGCAGAGCTTCAGGTGGTAAGGGAGAGCTCTGAATGGAGATTCAGACTTGGAGTCTGATCCCTGCTTAGATACCTATGTGCTATCAAATACCTTAAAATCATACTTGATCTCAGTTTTATCTTTAAAATACAGAGGCTAAAGCAATCTGACTACTGATTATATATACCCAAAGGAAATGTGATCACCATGCTAAAGAGACATATCCACTCATGTACATGTTCATCACAGAAACTCCTTACAATAGCTAAGACATGCATTACACCTTGAATGAATAAACTATGATGAAATGCTATTTGGCCGTTAAAAGAAACTCTTGTCATTTGTGACAACATGGATGAACCAGAAGAATGTTAAGTGAATAAATCAGGCTCTAGTTTCCAGATGATAGGGCAGATGTGGAGTGGTTTGGAGAATCAGATTAGGTACATGCTGGTCATAGTGTAGAAGACTTAGGTAGATGGCTTATTATGCCGGTGAGCATGGGTAAAGCAATGCACTGTGTAGTTGAAAATTGCTGAGAGTGAATTTAAGAACTCAACACAAAAAGTATGTGAGCTAATGAATTTGTTAAGTAGTTTTAGTCATTTCTCAGTGTATCTACATTTCCAAACATCATTTTTTAGAAGATAAAAATAATTTAATAATAATATTGAAAAGCAGCAACTGAACCATTTTTATGTAAGTAAATAAATGCATACTTGCTAGAATAGATGTGGGGCTCAGAGTTCTACCTACTCAGCAATGGGTTTGAAACCGCTGTTACCTAAGATTCCTAAAACAATGAGGAACTAAGCTTGTCAAGTCCTAGTTCCTGCTGGGCAGTATCAGGAGGAAGGAAGCCTGTGTAGACATTCATTACCCAAAGCTACTGATTTATGCTCATCAGTGAAGGAAGCCTGAGCTACATAGTCAGGATTATTACATAAGTGCAATAACCTAATATTGGAAATCTATTCCCAATTATAATAACCTCATATTGTAATCTAATATTGGGAACCAAGGGAAAGGGGGTGTTAGTCACATACCTATATCTTAAGGACATATATATTCCACCCCATTGGTAGAAATGAGAAGGAAAGTCAAAAATTTACTCCTGGGGTCCATATAGTATCTGTTGGGAACATTTTGTCTAGTTTTTTTTTTAATGGAAAATTTACAAACTGACATCTGATTTTCACCCTCATTAACTCAAGTGGCAATTCCAAGTTAGGGACAATAATATGGTCTTGCTCTTCTCATTAATATTAACCACTGTGCCATTCATTATTTCAAACCCAACCTTTGACTATTTACTTAAATTCTGCCAAGTATGCATTTTTTAAAATTACAACTTTACCAGGGCCACTGATGATTTCCTGGCTCCCTGGGGATAGCAGCCAGCCATGACTGGCAGTCACATTCCATGTTCTCATAAGGCTTTTCCATCCTGACTGTAATCATCTGCTTCATTAAATGGTATCCCCCACTCTCAGAGCCCCTCATAAAGTGGTGCCCCAGATGGAGCTAACCTCTCATTACCTGGTTCCCCTCTTAAGCCAATCTGTGGCTGTGCTTGATATGTTTAGCAAGATGAAAACTCACTGAACATTAGTGTCTCAGGAGATCTGAGTCATCACATAACCTACTTGTCCAACTCCATTTTGTATCAAAAAATAAAAATTGATGATTTGACAAAGTAGATATGAGACAACTAAATATCCCAGCATTTATAAATCTCTGCAGTATACCAAGCATTATTGTATACATAATAGTGTTTAACAGACATCACTTCTTACTTTCCATTCTATCACTGAAAGCCATGGAGCTTAGAACTTTTTGCAATGACCTTGGTAAATTTTAGTACACTAGTGCTCTAGAAGGATTACAAGTTTAAAAAAAATAATCATATAATAAATGAGGGATGTCTACCATGTATCTTCCTAAATCTTTTAATATAACCTCTAGAATATGAAGAGGTAAAGGCCATACTCCAACCACAATTCAACTACAGACAAAAGCATTGTTAAATTAAAAGGTCTAATAAGCCTGATTTATCTTTCACATATTAAAAAGAAGAAAGAACCAGATATATAAGGAACATAAAACCACCATAGCATGGGGTTACCTCACCTGTGATGACAGGATTTTGAGATTATTAAATGTAAATGATCCTTGAACATCCATGTTTGGTAAATGTTCCTCCTTCAAACTTGTCTATGCTCGAGTTTCTTCTGTGTTTATTTAACTATGAGTTTATATCTTACTTAATCAGAGGAAAAAGTGCTTAGTACCAAAGTAATTTAGTAATTCAACAACTAAATACATAGCAAATAAATACTAATAGCTTTCCCCATTACAAAAACAAGTTCTCAATGATGTTGGTGGTTATGGTATATAAATTTGTTCTTCACAGTCTATGAAAACTTCAGTGCCCTCTCAAACATTATGGGATATAGAAGAGAGAAAGTTAAAAAAACAAGTTACCAAAGGGAAGCCTTATAATGTAAACATGTGTAGGATCTCAAATCCTACTTTTTTGCCCTTTGTCTCAACTGAAAACCTTATGAGAGAATGTTTCTACTCTATTACAGATTGAGGCAAGGCAGTTATAGGTTACACGTGTGTGAGAGTGATATTACATGCCAGTCCCTGGCTGTAGGATACTAAGGGTAATCATGGCATTTCATTAATGTCTATCATTGTTTCAAAAGCCAAAAAGGAATGTATTAATAATAAGCAACTGAAATATCAAATTTATTTTAGGCTGAAATTCTTTTATAGGTTAATATGTTTACTTGTGACCCTGGAAAAAAGTCATTTAAAAAATTTACTAGTTCTTTGAGAATTTCGTATAATGTATTTTGATCATCTTTATCCCTCCCCCAATTCTTCCCAAATCCATCCCTAACTCCCCACCAATCAAATACAGTATCTTCCTTTTTAAAAAAAAATGTCTTAGACACTTCAAATCTAATTTCTGCTTCTCATATATTCTTGGATGTATGGCCTTCCACTGGACATACCAAGGGCTACACTCTAAACTAACTCTCCCTCCCAGCATCTATCAATAGCTCCTTGACTAGAAGTGGAACTTCATGGCCACCCTTCTCTCTTTATGCTGGGATGTGGTCTGAATGAGTTTACACAAGTCTTATGCATACCATCACAACTGCTGTAAATTCATTTGAGCAGCTTTGCTGCTGTGTTTGGAAGACACTCTTTCCCATGTTTCGCTTTTACAATCCTTCTACTCCTTCTTCTGCAGTGATCCTGGACCTGCGGAAGGAGAAGTATGATACAGATGGATCATTTAAGGCTAAACATTTTGCAGTATTTTATTCTATGCACTTTGATACAGTTGTGAGACTCTGTATCAATCATTGTTTACTGCAAATAGAAGCTTCCCTGATGAAGGTTGAGTGATATGTATATAATGATAAGATAACCATTTAGCAGTATAATAGTAGTAGGATCTCCTCTAAGGCCTATGCAGCCATAGGTTCTTGGCCTGATAAGGTTGGCATTTATAGATTTTATCTTGTGGAGTGGAATTTAAATCCAGTCATAAAGTGTTTGTTACTCCCATGATATCTGTACCACCATTGCAACATTGGCCATCCCTTGCCAAGGCAGTTGTTATTGTAAATCCCAGAGTTTACAGCTGGATAAGATTGATTATTACTTTTCTTCTTTGGTAGCATGCATTGTACCCTCAAGCATTATGAAAGCTACCCACTAGGGATGAAGCTTCCATGTCAGTACCAGATTGATTTCATCATGTTCTATGATTCAAGTACATGGTATCTTCAGTAATAGAGTCTTACCACCAAGTTCTGGAGACTAGCCAAGAACAATGAAAATAAACTGTAATGTTTGGGGGTCTATGGGACATCATTAGCCAATAATTCTCAAAGAGATAACACATTCCTGGCACTGGGCTTCTTGTTGGCCTCTAGTATTTACTATTGTCCCATTATAGATCAACTATGTTTTAACTCTTCTTGTATATGTATATGTATATGTATATGTATATGTATATGTATATGTATATGTATATGTATATGTATATGTATATGTATATGTATACATTTTAGGAAGTTTCTGCAGTAGTAGGTTTCCATATAACTTTTTAAAAGGTCTTTAGTGTTATTTATCTCTCCCCTACCATGCACTCCAATCCCCCACTTCAACTTAACCCTTTCTGTTCCATTATTTATCTTTCAGCCTTTATACCACTACATTCTAACTTCCCTCCCTTGAACCACCCTGATGAACACTTACTAATTTCTTGACCTCTATGTATATTACAAATGAAACACACATATCTGAAAATCCCAAGCTAATATTCATGAATGAGACAAAGTATGTGATGTTTGTTTTTCTGGGCCTGGGTTATCACACTTAGAATGATAGTTTATAGCACCATCCATTTAACAGCAAATTTCATAATTTTATTTTCTTTTAATAGCTAAGAAATATTCCATTGTATAAATATAACACATTTTAGTAATCCATTCATCAGTAAATGAAATCTATGCTTTTTCCATTTACTTCTCATTGTGTATAGAAAAGCAATGAATGTAGATGAGCAGTTGTCTTCATAGTAGGATACAGGATGTAGTGATATTTTTATTTGTGCTCTAATAAAGTTTTCCTGGAGATCAGAGGAAATAGCAAGCCATTTTAAGTAAACATAGAAGTCAGTTGGTGGTAGCACATGCCCTTAATCCTATCACTTAGAAGGTAGGGTCTCTGTGTGTTCAAGCTCACACTAGGGAACAGAACCAAGCATGGTGACACATGCCTTTAATCCCAGTACCAATCATAGAGACCTGGAGGTCTGTACAGACAGACAGTGACAAGGAAGTGAGGTAGCTGGGCTAAGAAAGGCAATAAATGAGAGGGCAGAACAGCAAGGCAATAAAGGCACGGGTAAGACAGGAAGTAGCTCACATTTGGAAGCTGCAGAGCTGGTGAGGTAAGGCTGGCTGGTGGCTACTCCTATTTCCCTGATCTCTAAGGCTTTCACCCCTATATTTGGCTCCATGTTTTTTATTTAATAAGAACATTTTGAAATTTGTCTACAACAGAGTTCTTTGGGTTTATAAACAAAAGTGTTATCTGGATAATATAGTAGATTTTTAAAAAGCTTTATGAGGAATTTCCACACTAGTTTCCACAGGGGCTACACCAGTTAGCATACCCACCAGCAGTGAACAAGTGCTCCCCTTTCCTTGCATCCTCCTGACATTTGTCATTATTTGTTTTGTGTTACTTTTTAATTTTAGTCATTCTGAGTGGATGAAATCCCAAAGTAGCTTTAATTTGCATTTCCTTAATGGCTAAGGATGTTGAATATTGCTTTAAGTATTTATTTCTCAGCTTTTTATATTCATTTTTTGAGAAATCAGTTTTGTTCCTTGCCCCATTTTTAATGATAATTTTTGAGGTTATAATATAAGAATATCATCTCCCCTTGTTCCTTTCCTCTATCCAACTCCTCCTATGTCTCCCCCATTGCTCTCTTTCAAATTCATGTCCTCCTTTTCTTTAACTGTTTATATATATTTAATGTATAAATACACACACACACACACACACACATATAAATACAACCTGTTCAGCCTGATGTTTCATGTATGCATTTCAGGATTTAACATTTTGTATTAGATAACCAATTGGTGAAATTCCTAGGAGAGACTATACCCTCTTGTTCAAATATTCATTAGTTGGCTATAGTTCTTTGTCTAATATTGAGGGCTTATAATTATTCACTGTCCATATTAACATGCCTATTCATATCATCCTCATTAGGCAATCATATTGTGAAATTCCATGGGTGTAGCTTCTCTGATAATTCTATGAGACACAATCTCACAGCAAACTTCCTATTCCTTTGGCTCTTACAAATCTTTTACAGTGATCCCTGAGCCTTGGTCCAGAAGTTGCATTATAGATGTATCAGTTGAAACTGGGCTCCACAATTCTGCCTTTTGATCAGTTTGATTTTATATAATGGTCTCCATCTGTTGCAAAGAAAAATTTCCTTGAGAGAATATGAGGATTACACTTCTCTGTGGGTATAAGAACAAATATTTAGAATGTAGTTAGGGATTATGCTGGTTTAGTAAAGCTGTGGTTTGTAGGTTCTCCTCCAAGATTCATGTTTCTAGTTCCAGGCATAATTTCCCTCTTGCTGAGTGGGTCTTAAGTCCAATTAGAGAGCTGCTGGTTACCACCACGGTATGTGTGCCACTACTGCACTCTAGGGTTATCCTTCCAAGCTTGTCATTATTGTGGTTCATAGGCATCATAGCTTGGTAATAGTGTTGCTTGTTTCCCTCCTTTGGAAGCTGACATGGCCCTTTCTGGTAGTACAAAAGCTAGGTCTCAGGGAGGAGGCTTTCAGGTCAGAGCCAGCTCAGGTCCTCTGGGTCTGTGTCTAAAGTGCTTGGTATCTTCAGCAACAAAGACTTATCTTCCTCCTGGGGGTAGGGGGAACCAAAGGCAACAGTAACAACCTATAATGTTTGAGAAGTCTCTTGAGCAACTCTGACCAACAACTCCAAAGGGGGCTTCTCTTGCCTAATATTGGTGTTTTTGTTTGATGGTCTATGAGTCTTGGGGGAATCTTTGTCAGTTCAGATAGTAAATTTTCATTTAAAAAAAATATATATATATATATATATACACATATATACATATATATGACATATGTATTGTAGGTATTTTCTATAGATAGTTAATAGGATTTTTCAGACATCTTTACTATTATTTTAGCCTCTTCACTCCTGTACTCATCCCTCTCCCCTTTATTAAAGACCTCTTTTTCCCCCATTTCCTCCTTCAGATCATTTATTTCCTTCTCTGTTGCTCTCCTTCTCCCTCACCCTCACAAAGGTCCATTTTTACTTTCCTGGTTTTCACTCCGCATGATTTATTCACATCTGACAACTTGGAGATGGGCACCTCAGATGAGAGAGAATATGCTATGCTTGTTTTTTCGTGTCTAGGCTGCCTCACTCAGTATAATCTTTTCCAGTTCCATCCATTTACCTACAAATTTAATAATTTTACTTTTTTTCTCTATAGCTGTATAGTAATGCCTACTGTATATATACCACATTTTCATGATCCATTCAGCAGTTGAAGGACAATTGTTTCCATTTTCTAGTTATTGTGAATAGAGTGGCAATGAACATGCCTGAGCAAGTATCTGTAGAGTAGGATATCAAGTCCTTGGATATATGGAGAAGAATGGTATACATACCTCTTAGCTTTTTTAATATTCTCCCCACTAATTTCCAGAGTGCCATGTCCCATTTTTAAAATTGTGATGTTAGTTTTCTTGATTTTTTTTGAGTTTTTGTGCATTTTAGATACTAACCAGTGTGACTGTTGAAGATCTCTTTCCCCATTGTGGGCTGCCTCTTCCCTGAAATGAGTGTCCTTTGTTGTACAGAAGTTTTTTAGCTTCAGGAAGTCTTATTTATTAGTTCTTGTTCTTATGTCTGTGCCACTGGGGTCCTGTTAAAATCCTTTCCTATACCAGTGAATACAAATCTATTATCTGCTTTCCCCTATATCAGATTTGGGGTATGAGGTCTGTAAAGACCCACAGATGTTTCCTAGTGAGAACTTACTCAGAGGCTGAGAATCTGAGCTTGCTTTACCCAGCAGGACTGCATAAGGGGATGATTTGACCATAGGCATAGCTACCAGGTGTTTGGAAGGGCCTACACTTGACTGTGTGATGTGCTTTGATCTAGCAAGGGGGAGGTCTTCTGCCCCACTCCTTGGCATTGTTATAAAAAGCCACTTTGAAGAGTCAGAAGAGGCCATTGGGTTTTGATCCAGGTCCTCTCGAAGCTGTCCTGTGTTTCTGTCTTTCTCCTCTTGGCTATCTTTCTATCTAAAAGTTTCTTATCCCTCTCTCCTCCTCATAGGAACCCCTTTAAAAGGTGAGAGATAGCCTCCCACACAGGTCTTAGGAGAAAATCCTTGATCCATTTGGAATTGAATCTTGTGAAAAATGAGAAACAGGATTGAGCTTCATTCTTCTATGTATAGCTATCTAGTTCACCCAGCACTTTTATTGAAGATGCTGTGTTTTCTCTAACATGTATTGTTGGCCCTTTGTCAAAAATCAGGTGGCTGTAGTAATGTGGACCTACATGTGGGACCTCAACTGTATTCCATGTATTAACAAATCTGTTGTTATGCCATTACCTTGCTGTCTTTATTACTAAGCTCTGTAATGTAACTTGAAATCTAGTGTGTGTTATCTCCTGTAATTTTTATTGTTCAGGATTATTTGGGCTATGCTGGGTCTTCTGTGTTTCCATATAAAATTTAACATTAGTTTCTCAATTCCTATGAAAGACTACATTGGAATGTTATTGAGTATTGTGTTAAATCCATAGATAGCTATTGGTAGGGTGGTCAATCCATGAGCATGGAATATCATTCAGTTTGCTGCTGTTGTCTTCTTCATTTTCTTTTTTTTATGTTTTAAAGTTTTCATAGCATAAGACTTTCATTTCATTGAGATATCTTTCAAGGTATTTTTGGGGTTTTGTCAATAATGTGGTTTCCCTGGTTTCTTTTTCAGTGTATTTGCCATTTGTATATAGGAAGACTACTGATTTTTGTACATTAATTTTGCTGAATTTATATAAGCTGTAGGAGTTTTCTTGAGGAATCTTTGAGGTCTTTTGTACAGAATTATATCATCTCCAAATAATGGTACTTTGACTTCTTTCTTTCCTGTATATACCCCTTGATCTCCTTCAGTTGTCTGTAAAGGAGTGAGGAGATTGTATATCCTTGTATTGTTCCTGATTTGGAGGAAAGTGTTTATCTCTGTTCTGATGTTGATGTTGAGATTCCTGTATCTCATCTTTATTATTTTGGGATATGTCCCTTGTATTTTCATACTAGTAATTTTATCATTAAAGGCTATCAGATTTTGGCAAAGGCCTTTTCTGCATCTAATGAGATGATCATGTGGTTTCTGTCTTTGATTCTATTTATTTGGTTACATTTATTTATTTATTTTAAATCATTCCTGCATCTCTGGTATTAAGCAAACGTGACTGTCGTAAGTTATCTTTTTTTAAAATGTGTTCTCAAATTCAGTTTGTAAGTATTTTATTGAGAATGTTTGCATCCATATTCAACAGAGATGTTGGTTTATAGTGTTCTTTTTTTTTGAGATAACATAGAAGATCTTTATTTTTTACATTTTCCCAGCATAAAAAAAATCTATATTTTGCCAAAACAGCAGCTATGACTGATACACACAAATGGATTCTCCCTAGACACTTACTTAAATTGGTTTACTAAAAATGTACATGTTGTTGACAAATTTATCAAAGTTTAATATAGTGTTCTTTTTTGTTGGGTCTTTGTCAGGTTTTGGTTACCAGAATAATATTGGCTTTTAAATAACAATTTGAAAAAGTTTCTTCATTTTGTATTTTATGGAATAACTTAAGAAGTATTGGTGCTAGTTTTTCCTTGACCGTCTCATAGAATTCTGGGGTGAATCCCCTCGCCCTGAACTGACCCTGTTGGATTTTCTTGCAGATGACATGTCCATTTGCAAGACTGGGGAGTTGATATTACCCACTGGTTTTGATCTAAAGTCTATTTTGTTACATATTAGAAGAGTTATGTTTGCTTATTTCTTAGATCCATTTTATTACAATACCCTTTTCCATCCTTTTACATGAAGATAGTATCTATCCTTGATAGTGAGGTATGTTTCTTGGAGGTAGTACAAAGATGGACTGTGTTTTTGTTTTGTTTTGTTTTGTTTTTTCTTTTTCTCTCTTTTTTATTTTATTTATTTATTCATTTGGTTTCTTGAGACAGTGTTTCTCTGTGTAGCCCTCGCTGTCTGGAACTCACTCTATAGGCCAGGCTGTCTTTTAATTCACTGAGATCTACCTGCCTCTGCCTCTCAAGTGCTGGGATTAAAGGGGTGTGCCTCCACCAGCCATCTGGATCTTGTTTTCTAATATAATCAGTCTGTTTCTTTTTTGGCGGGAATTCAGACCATTAATACTCACTGTTATTGAAAGATGTGTATTCATTGCTGCCATTTTGTTATGTTTTCTCAGATCACTTTTGACTGCCTTTCCTAATATTGTTTCTTTATTCCCTGTAATCTCTTGGCTATATTTATTCTTTTCTTTGGATTGAATTGGTCCTCCTAGTATAATCTGAAGAGATGGATTAATATTCATTAATTTCTTTAATCTGTTTTTATCATGGAAAGGTTTTTATTTCTCCTTCCATTTTAGCAGATAGTTTTGCTGGGTAAAATGATCTGGCTTGCCTCTTGGAGTATTTCAGGACTTGGTATCCATATTTTAGGCCCTTCTAGATTTAAAAGTTTCTCTAGATTACTATTCTAATGGTCCTGGCTTTGTAAGTGACTTGAGCTTTCTCTCTTGAAACTTCCAATACATTTTATTCATTCTGTGTTTTTAATGTTTCAGCTATAATATGTTGTGGAGAATTTATCTTATGGTCATGTCTCTGAGGTGTTCTGTAAGCCTCTTGTACATAAACAGATAATTTTTTTAAATTTGGAAAATAGTCTTCTCTGATTTTACTAAAGATATTCTGTATACCTTTGCTATGGTATCCTTCTTTTACAATCATAATTTGGGGATTGAGTCTTTTTATGGTGCCCTCAAACTCTCCCATGTTCTAGTTATATATCATTAAACTTCTCATTGACTTTTGAATGATCTAATTCCTTTCATTCCTGACTCTGTTTTTTACTTTCATTATTTGGTGAGGCTTTACATTTGGGATTTTTAATCAGCTTATTAATTTTTTATTTCTAAGGTATTTCAGTTTCTGTTTTCTTAAAAACTTCAAATTCTATTTTCTTTTTTTTTGTAATTTTAATTTTACATATCAGCCACAGATTCCCCTGTCCTCCCTCCATCTGACAGAGGGCTAATATCCAGAATATATAAAGAACTCAAGAAATTAGACATCAAAATGCCCAACAGTCCAATTAAGAAATGGGCTATAGAGCTAAACAGAATTCTCAACAGAGGGAGCTCAAATGGCTGAAAGACATTTAAGGAATTGCTCAACATCCCTAATCATCAGGGAAATGCAAATCAAATTATATTTTCATATCTTGAATTAACTTCCTTTTTCTTTTACCTATTTATGTTTATCTTAGTTGTTAGATCATAATTATAATCATTATTTTAAGTTCTTTGAGCATTCTTGCAGAATATTTTCAATAACAGAGACATGTTACTTTGGTTTCTGTGATGTTTTATTTCTTCACTTGGATTTGTGCATCTGGAACTAGTTTGTTGATTGAGGTTTGTGGGGGAATAATTCATAGAAAGGTTGAGATGTTGATTTCCTCTGTTTGTCTAATGTTTGGGGCTAAGGCCTCTATCCCAAGTCTTCTGCTTGTTGGTTTGTTGCCTTCAGTGGCTTAATTAAGGAACTTGAAACAATTTCCTCTGGCAGTGTGGGTCTCACAGCTAGGTAGGGCAACTGGAAGATCCCAACCAAGCAGCTGGCAGGCCCTGGTGAGTCTTGAATGGAGTCAATAGCATGGGTCTCCCTACCTTGTAAGCTAGCTGGAGAGTCCCCTGTGGGGAGAAGACTGAGAACTAGTGCATCCCAAAGGGAAAGTGAGGGGTCAGGAGACAGTTTTAGTATCTGGCAAGCAGCCAACTAGTAGCCAGAAATACCAGGTTTTGTAAAGCTACACAGGTAGTTTACCCATGTCTCCAGGCCACATGGGCTGGATGGAATGTCCCTGGTATGGAGAAGTCTGTAATCTGACAAGCTCCAAAGGAAGGCTGGGGGATTCCTGGAAAGCATCCATGAGTATCTGGAATGGATGAACCATCACAAATGTTTCAATGAAGGAAAATGAGATGAAAATATGTTCATTTTAAATAAGTGCAGTTTATTTGACATAAAAGTTTCCCAAGATGTGGATGTCTATGAGAAAAAAGCTGTTATGTTCATAATGTAGAAAGTCATGGGAGCCTATGAGGGTAAAGAGGTGAAGGGAGAGGATAGCACTCTGATTAGAGAATCCAGACAGAGAAAGCATTAGCTAGTTAATAAATATAACAAAAATCAGATTTGACCAACCATAAATGAGAAAAATTCTTTCTCAGTGCCAGCTCCACCAAATCCATGCCAAACAGTGCAGCTCCTAATGACAACTCCCACTTTGTGAGGAACACCCTTCTTCTGCAGAACACCTCTCTCCTCTCTCGATAGGACCACTTGGTTATGTCACCTTTCTATGTTCCTGCCATGCCTCATCACCACATCTAGACACCCTATGGTTTGTATTCATCCCATCCACTGAATTGTGTTAAACTTTCTGATAATTTCAGTGGCCAGTACAATGTCCAACACAAATTGAATATGTACATTAGCAATGGTCTAATTAATAACAATTACTGAATGAGCCTTGTTGACAATACTGGAGACATTTTATCACGCCACGTCTTATTTTCCAAACTAGTGTTCTACTATGGAAAGCTTGATTAGCTGCACAACTAAACACAATGTTGGGAAATGCTCATATTGTCGTCTTTTATAGATGTTACTGTGAGAGCAGTTAGACTATCTCACCAAGTTTAGTTTAGTTTTGTCTAGTATCTCCCAAACTTACTTGATAGTGGAAAATGTTCTCCCAGTAAACAATTGTTTCCAAGGCACTGACTGGAAACTGGTTCTTTGGTAAGGATGAATGGGTATAACAGGAAATGAGTGTGCATCATTTTTGACAGAGCCCAAGTGTCAGCCTGACCTCTAACTACTACCTATGAAAGCCAGTTCACATCACTGTTATTAAAGGAATCTAACACCATGGTAAGCGGGAGCTTGTTCCATCTGTCCTCACCCCAGGGTGCTCAGTAGCTGGTGCCTTCTCCTCTGGCTCCTTTTGATTCCTGTTTACTCTAATCTTTGCCTGTGGCTGTGGAACTCTCAAATATACTGATGGCAAGTAGCTCTGAGTGTGAACCTTCCCCTACAAAGGCAAAAAGCCTTGTTATATGAAGGTCCCCTTTCTAGAGAATAAAGGAGACACTTCTTTTTAATAATGTCCTAGATAAGAATGGGATTTCTGTACACAATGCTAAGCCAGTAAGTCTTACGTACAAAGGTAAAGAAGCATAAGGTGTTTGGAAATTTAAATGGGCTTTGCTGTTATTATATTACAAAATACATTTGCACCATATTAAGACAGTATAGATGGAGCTAAGAGGTGTGCAAGTGTGAGCTGGAATCTCTGGAACCCATGTAAAACATTGGGCACGGTGATATGTTCCTAGATCTCCTGCTCTGGAGTAAAGGGGGAGAGCAGAGAAAGGCAGATCCCTGAAGCTCATTGGCTGGTCAGGCTAGCCAAATAAGTAAGTTCAGGTTCAGTGATAGATCAGGTCTCAAAAAATAAAGGTGAAGCATGATTAAGGAAAGATAACCAAAGTCTATCTTGGCCTCTAGATGCACACACATGGGTACACACACACACACACACACACACACACACACACACACAGAGACACAAGTAAACACACGTACACTATTAAATATGCATGCTATACACAAATGATAGAACATACACCAAAATAAAAAAAAAAATAATGATAGACAGGTTCATTCTTCCAGGCCTCCCATAGGATCTATTGCCAGTAAACATTTTTTAAATTTGGTTTATGCTTCACAACTTTCTACATTTGACTTATATGAAGATGGATAATATATGGCATGTATAAAACTATAATGTGTGTACATATAAAGATATAGTATTTATAGTGTACACAAATACAGTCTTATTTTGTTACAAACTGTGCTAATCCTGTGCATATAATTTAGAATCTTCCCCATTTTTCAACACAAAACGTCATGCCCATCTGTTCACATTGTTGCTCACTTTCATCAACTCCATAGTGTCCTGATGTGTCACTTTTTAGATAATTAGGATTTGATAGCAACCTGCCTATGGGGTTCACCTTCAGATCATTTGTAAGGAATCGACCGCTCTCCACGAAAACCCTTCTATCCTCTTTGGTGAGTGTGACATCTGTTAAAGGAAAAATACCTAGAAATAATGCTTCTTAGCCCACATGTACCATTTACTTAACTCAGTTCTGCAAGCTTTCCCCTTACAATGACTAACCATTTCATACTGTTCTTCAATGTCTAATGGTCTCAAGCATCCTTCTCTTTCTTTGTTAGCTCTTTATATTTCTTTTGTGTTCATTCCTATACTTTGCTTGCTTTACTGTTAAGTTCATTTTTTGGATATGTAGGCAGAGGTGTAGTTTGTGAATTTTAATGTTCTGAATTTTATGTGGATTGTAATAGATTATAACAAGTCTTTCATTGTCTTCCAAATTCACTTGTGCCTCTGAAAATTTGTGTGTGTTTATGGACTCACGGTGTTTCACTTTTCTTTTTTAACTTTTAGGTTTTTGTGTCATGCTAAGAAAGATCTTTTCTAACAGATCTATAAAATAATTACTATATTTTCTTTTGATACTCTGTAAAATTTACCATTTTTAAAAAATAAATATTTAGTCTATATAGAACATATTCCCCTGTGGATGGCATGGTGTAGGACTTTTCAAGTTGAGAAGAATAACACAAAAATCATGACTGCAAATGGAAACACAATTCATTATATGTTATTCTTTAAAGTCTGCAAAAATTATAAAAATAGGATTGTTCACCGTGCATCAATTCTGACCTCTTTATTTTCTCAGGCGGCGTCTCATAGCAAAGCACATCATATTTGTGTAACACCTTAAACTGCCAAATCTTCTAGCACCTGCATTCTCCTTTCCTACATGATTACAACCTTCTAAGTTTTCAGCAGGCAGCGATACCTGTTTTAAATGACCAGTCTAAGGTCTCTAAGACAACTAATGGCTGTATTGATTCAACACACCAGATCTCTTTGCTTTTCAGCTTTCAAGTATTCTTTCTACTCATAAACTTCCTATGAAGCATTATTTTGCATGTGGAAAAATCCCAAGGCAGAACATTTTACCTATAAAATAAGTGAAGATGTAAAAAAAAAAAAAAAGTGAAGCAATATAGATTTGTTAAAGGCTGGTCACAAACACTTTCTCCTCATTCTGGCCTAACACACATGGTCGTGACTGAGTTGCAAACCTGCTGGAAATGGGTCTGGGGTGGGTGCCGGGAGCAAGCTTAACTGGAGAGGTGCAAATTGTGCCGGTGTAATTCCTAATACAAGACAGTGGAAAATTGCTAGCCCAATTGAGAGTTGTTAGCACAATAGAAAGGACGCTGAAGGAAAACCTGATGTGTCTCTCCCACATCTTTTTTGTCCCCACTGCCATTTTCTGAGGGGATAAAATGAGATGACATCGGGAAGAAAACTATCACACCAGAGCTGCATGATTGCTGCTTTGAATGCGGGGCAGGAGCGCAGTGTGGCCAGATTGATCCATTTCCAAGCAATGGTCATTACATTGCGTTTTACTCCGAAAAATGCAGCGCTTTTCTGTTTCCCGAGGTGTCTGTGGTGATGGATGGCAGGCTGCCCTACCTCAGTAAATTATTTTATGTTTAACAATCCTGTGTCGTGGAATTAACTGAGTTGCACATTTCGGTAGTATCTGAAAGATTACTGGGGACTATGAAAAGAATGCAAATTATGGAGGGGAGGTTTGAATCTTAGGAAATGGTTTTATCTTGGTCAAATGACTGTGTTTTAGATCTGATTAGACACAATATCTAATTTTTATGCCATTTTTAAAAATGTTTGATGATAGTCAAAGGGAAAATGCCTAGTCTTAAAAGAGTAGGCTTAAAACTTTCTTATCTTTCTCATTTATCATCTCAACATTTTAAAACCATTATGCTTTGAGAATGAGTCTTGGGGAGAATTGTCACAATTTTTAAGTCTGTGTGTAAGATCAGACAAGTTTACAAAGTGTCAGTCCACACCCCTAAATCTACCAACAATAAAATAACAAACACTGGAGTGAAAGCAGTTCCTGACCAGCACACATGGGACACTCACACATGCATCCAATACAGTGAGTAAAACTTCCCCATATCATATAGTTTAAATTTTTTTCAGTGATGAAAACATAACTTCTTTTTCTCGAGCCCCACACAAACACATGGTCAAGTTATGAACAAATATGCCTGGACCTTCTGCCACAGTCACTTGGAATTTGACCTCTAGTCACATGTAGCAGTTCATGATAGAACACTTATTGAATGATTAGATGGATGAAATGAAAGCACACACCAGGAATAAAGTAACCATGTTTTCCAACAAAATTGTCTTTCATAAAATGTTCTATCACATTTTTGTCAACTTAGAGTAGAGCTCAAGGTTAAAGATTCTATTCTTTGTCATGTTTCTGTTCAGACTCTGCATTTTTTTATTGCTTACTACTTTAAAAATTAAGTTATGCTTATTGTTGCGTGCATGTGGAGGTCAGAGGACAGCTTGTGGGAATCAGTTCTCTCCTTCCACCACGTGGCTCCTAGGATTGTTGCCAGGCTGTCATGCTCAGAGGCAAGAGCCTTTCCCACTGAGCCAGCTCGCCAGCCCTGCTGTTTACCTTGGAGTTAGAGTGATGAAACTGTGCATTCACCTACTCTGTCCCCTACTCTTCATGAAGAAAGGTAAAGTAAGAACACAGAAAACACCAGAGTCCTTTACAACTACATGCTGCACATGAACTGCAGTAACCTCCTTGGCTTAGGGACCTTGAGTGAGAGCAGAGTGTTAAGCCTCAAAAGATTCTCCAGATTCCTAAACTTGAAGAGCATAAGCATGTAATCTCAATATTGTAATTTAATTTATTATGTATACTTAATCATAAATCTAGCATAATAGATAATACTTATCTATTCCTCATTAAATTGATTAAAGAAACTATATCTTTCTATAAATCATTAATATTTTAAATAGCTTCAGCAAATTTAAACCAAAAAACAGAATTTAAATGGACTTCCTATGTATCTGAAGTATATTTTAATAATACATTTATTCCAAGTTCTCCTATAAACTATTACTATAAGTGATACTGTAAAGTTATGAAGTTAAAGTTAAATTTCCTGTTACGATCTTTTAGAATTTGTGTTTAAAGACAAAATGTCTAGGGCTCTAAACACAGCCATCTCATAATCAGACAAGATGTCAGATCATTAAAGCACAAAGCATATTCTAATTTATGAAGTACACTATACATAAAAATGGGTCTACTATTTAGATCTAACTTTTTCTTGGGCATTTTAGCAAATATCCCTCAATGTGTTCTGGATTAGAAAAAAAAAATCAGGAGTCTTAAAAAGAGAAAAAGAGGCTTTTGGGTTAAAAAAAAAAGAGATGCTCAACTTTAAAACAAAGATAATCCTTCAATTGGCTAATGGCCATCTTACTAAAACTCAGCAAGGAATCCACATTTCAGAGTGCTTAGCTGTAGGACACCTGGTTGCTGTTCCCCTGCCATCTCAGATGGGAAGGGATGTCACCCTGTCCTTTGCTGGGTTGGAAGCAATCTTCTCTCTGCAAGTCACTTACTTCTTAGCACATTTAAGTGGTAAAAACTTTTAAAGTCAAAAGCAACTACCTTATGCCTAGCTTACATCCTCAACAGCAAGGCCATCAGGCAATTTCTGCAATTGCCTTATTGTTTGCTTGATGATTTGTTTGATTTTTAGAAGAACAAAGAGCTTCTAGAAAGGAAGAGGATGTTATCTTTGCTAAAGCATCATTTTTATAAAAGAAACTTTTGCTCCTTTTTGGAAACATCAGGAAAATGTAAAGAGATGGTTTGGGGGTGTTTGTTTGTTTGTTTGTTTGTTTGTTTTAATCACCCAATTTTATGTTTACCCAAGAGACTGCTGTCAACAGATTAGTGCACTCTCTTCCCGTTGTTCTCTGTGGATGTGCACTTGCAGTCAATACTGTGTGTTAGACATAGGGTCACAAACATTCTCCAGTATCAGTGCGAGGGTATTTTAATACCATGCTTAGTATTTTAGACCTAATGGCATTTCCTGTGTATCCCACAATTTACATATCCATTTCCCATCACTGAACATTCAGCTTGCAACAGTTTGTCATTAAACCTTGTTTTAGAGCTGAACTTCTCCATAATTTAATTCATTGGTTATATTAGTTGCTTAGCTTATAACATCTACTTGACTACTCTATAGAATTTAATACACTGAAGATGATTCTTAACTAGGATATCACTATTTACAAGGCATTTGTAACATAGGAAGCATAAGAAAATGATACTCAAGGATCAGTTACTGTTCACTTGCCCATCTCCATGTTTCAGAAAATTGGAGCTAGGAATTACCCAAGTCCTGTACTGTCCAGTAGAAACGTGAGCCACAAAAGCAGTCACATGTGCAATTACTGAGCCTTGTAGTAGCCACATTTAAAAAATAAAAAATAGAAGAAATCAATATTAATAAATATACTTGTTCTAAAGAGCCTAAAGTATTACTATATCAAGTTTGAAATCAGTAAAAAAAAATAATCCAAGTGAGATATCTTATATATACTTTTGTACTGTTAGAAATTCTGTGTGTGTGTGTGTGTGTGTGTGTGTGTGTGTGTGTGTGTGTGTGTGTGTATGTTGTCTCTAAAACATTTCTGGGGCCTGGAGAGATGGATCAGTCAGTACAAAGAATACAGTGCAAGCATCAGAACCCGAGTTCCAGTGCCCAGGACCCACATAAACTGCCAGAATTGATGATGCACACCTGTGAAGGCTGAGACAGAGGGAACCCTGGAGCTTACTCACCAGCCAGTCTACATGAATTAGTGAGGTCCAGGTCAGTGGAAGACCCTATTTCAAAACTTGAGGCAAAAAGCAGGTGAGAAAGAAACCCAACGTTGATATGTTGATATCTGTCCTTCACACACACACACACACACACACACACACACACACACACACACACACAGAGAGAGAGAGAGAGAGAGAGAGAGAGAGAGAGAGAGAGAGAGAGAGAACATGCATATGTTCACACACATATGAGCATGTACATATACCGTGCACACATAACATACATAAAACAGTAAAAATGGAATGGAGAGATGGCTCAATGGTTAAGAGCACTGGCTGCCCTTCTAGAGGACTACATTTCAAGAACCCACATGGCAGCTCACAACTATCTTTAACTCCAGTTCTAAAGGATCCAATGCCCTTTTCTGTCTTCTGTGGGCACTGAACACATGTGGTGCACAGACATACGTGTACACAAAGCACCCACACATGGAAAATAAATATATTTAATAAAAATATTAAAAATTTAAAAATCGTCTGTATTCAGTACAACTATGTTTCGAATGCTCAATACTACATATGTCTGGCTGCAGTCCCACTGGACAACCAAGATATAGAGTTAAAGTAGTTGGAGTATTAGATGGTGGTTCCCATTGGAGTGTGAACTACTCCTATTACTAGCAAACCACAGACAAATTACTTAATACCTCTGTGTTTCAGTTTGTAAGTAAAATGCGAATCATACCAATAAAACTGTGCATTTGAGGTAGGAAATCTATGGGGTAACTTTAAAAGTGATATTCAACAAATCTTTACAAGAGACTTTTGAAAGCACAGATAGCAATCCAACTTCAACTTAAGTGATTAATTTTAGTATCCCAAGCCCTTCTTTTGTGATCTTATTACTATTTCTTTATGTATAAGTTATTTAGAAAATAATCATTACAGCTCATATTTGTTATTTTTCTGCTGTTGTGATAAAATGCCATGATCAAGACATCTTGTAGAAGAAAGAGTTTACTTAGGCTTTCAGTTCCAGGAGTATAAGTGTCCATCATGGTGGGGAGGCCTGCGACAGGAACAGGAAACTGAAAGCTCCTACCTTTTACCTGGAGAATGAAGCCGAGTGAGCAAACTGGAAGTGGTGGGAGTATTTTCACTTTCCAAGCACCACCTAAACTTCCCCAAACAGTGCCACCACCTGGAGTCCCAGTGTTCAGATGCCTAAGACTATGGGGGACATTTCCCATAAAAACCACCACATGGTCTCATAACTCCTCTCACAAAACCACCACATGCTCTCATATTCCAGAGAAAAGACTAGTATTCCATCACAGCCCAGGTTACCATGCACCATGGATGTATGTGCCTCTCGATCACTTTTTCTGTATTGGGGACTGTCCTCTGTGACTTGCATTGATCTTTCCCAGCAGCAATTAACACTAATTCCCCATGGCATTCTGGATAGTATATTCTGAATCAAAAGGAAAGGATGCAAAGGGAGCCATGGCTTCTTTGCGCGTCTTATTCTCTGTCGGGTAGCTGTATACTTAGTGGAGAACTTGTTCTACTCTATCTCTCTCCAATTTCTAATATCCTACTTTAAGCCTGAAGTGGAGGCAGAGACAACTGGAAATGCTTGACAGGTTTTTGAGCTTCAGGGGTACGTACCTCTGTGCTTCTGCCCTGTGCAAGGGTAAACCTGCCCTGGCACAACCCATGTAGGAGATGCGAATGGAGAAGGCTCCTTCAGCTGACCCTAGACATAGATTGGATTCCTTCCAGTGGAAGGACCTGACTACCGTCACAAATCCTTCACACATAGAGAAGTGATGGAGATTGATGGGAGATGTTATATTAAAAGCCAACACTACTATGGGACACTGCAGGTAGAAATCATAGCCAGGGCACCTTGTGTGGATTATTTTAAGTGACTTCTCTGTGTCAATATTAAAAATGTAAGCTTTCCAAACAGTCTAGCCTAGCAACACAGTATACTGTGCAGTATAAGGTGGATCTCTTAATTATCACATGGTATATTACAGTATAAGGTGGATCTCTTAATTATCTCACTGCTACTTTCCAGGATCACAAGAAAGGAAAAGACAAAAATCCCAGGAAAAGACAAAAATCCAGTGTGGCTTCTACTGAATAAATATCCCTTTTATACAACCACAGATTTGAAAAGTCCTTAAGTAAAGGAGTTGCAAGTTGGGAGGCAACTATATTTAGGAAACCATGACAAGCTTCACTTGACCTTTATTACATCCCTGTACTGCAGCGATCTCTTTACTTTCTTGTGCTTAGTTCAGAACCCATTAGCAAGCTAACCTGTAGTCACACTTGTCTGTTTCTGGTGCTCAAACCTGTATCCCCTTCTGCTGAAATCCCCTCTAATCCCCATGTCCTCTCTCTGCCTCCCTCCAGCACTCTACTGATTAGCTTCTGTATTCTGTGCTCAAAACCATCACTCTTCACTGGCGTTTCTACCTCTTCTCAAGATATTCACTTGTTCCTGGGCTCTGTGTCCCTCCACTCACTTTCTAGTCTCTCTCTCTCTTTGCTACCTTAGCTCCAATATTTGGAAGGGCTGCTGTTACCTGTGATATCTCTTTTCCACTTCACATATTTCTCTAGCTTCAGAGATCTGGACCATGCATCCTGTTCCATCCACTGCTCTTCATCCAGGTCCAAAAGTGTTTCCTGGAACTAAAGCCCCACAACACTGTCCATCTCTTTTTTACATGATTCTGTCTTCAGTGTTTGATGCTTATCTATTCTTTTCTCTCCCTTATCAAATCAACTTTCCATTGTTTGAGATGTTGCACTGACTTTTATGTATTTACATCCCCCTCATACCTCTTCAGTTCAGAAGGCATTGTCTCTGAAATGCTGCATGAATTGCTAAACAGTCTTATTAATAGAAAATCCAGAGCCAGATATTAGGGTGAAAGCTGAAAGATCAGAGAAACAGAACAGCCAGCCACTAGCTTACCTCTACGAAATCCTCAGCCTCAAGAGAGTGAGTTCCTGTTTCCTCATGCCTTATATACCTTCCTGTGGCCTGCTATATCACTTCCTGGGATTAAAGGCATGTGACGCCACTGCCTGGTTCTGTTTCTCTCATGTAGCGCAGTGTGGCCTTTAACTCACAGAGGTCCAGATGGATCTCTGCCTCCCGAGTGATAAGGTTAAAGATGTGTGCCACCACTGCCTGACCTCTGTCTAATCTAGTGGCTGGCTCTGTCCTCTGATCCCCAGGTAAGCTTTATTGGGGTACACAATATATCACCACACTGAAGTCCTGCTTTTTTTTCTCATGTGTTCTTTCCCACAGTATTTAAATGTTGATAATGACACTCCACGTGTAACTTCAACCCAAAGCTCTGACTTCAACCCGAACTTGCTATTTCCTACTAGACAGTTCTCATTCTCATGTGCAAACACAGATGTCCTCCAACTAAGCATACTCCAAATTCAGTGCAACAATATAGGGTGAACATAGATTTTACTTGCTATACTGTCATTTTTAATTTGAAAAAAAAATGGTTTTCATTGCTTATAGGTAAGCTACAGTTACAGTCATAAACAAAAGCTTTTCCAGGAATGTTCAGTGGCTTCTCCTTTAGGCACAGACAGTGAAGTGCTGATAGACTGTGGCATTTTTAGAGGCCCATGAAATTAATTTCTGATCAGTTAGCAAGTCTAAGATGTGGTGTGTCTCCACATGTTTTCTTGTTTATTGTTCACTGTTCTCTTTCTCAAGCCTGTTCTCCTCGCCCTCCTTCAGAATTTCCAGAATCCTTTGGTTAGCCAGTTGCCTGCAGACCCTTCCCCAGGCAAGGCTCGTTCCTAACTTGCAATGTGCTTGTTTATGGCAGGCAAAGGGAGACTTTCCTTCCCAGTGCAGGATTTGAGGATGGTGTTGAAGAGACTGAGACTGACTCTTCTGCCCAAACAGCTGCATATTTGTCTTTATGTGCCTAACATTTGATTTTAAGAAAAGTCTTAGCTGTAAAGATAGGTCATTTCACCTTCAGTGTTATAAATAATGGTATCAAGAATGTTCTACAGCATGCAGGCACTGCCTATGAAAGGAGCTACTCCACAGCTGTGTAAAGCACCCTACATTGTGGGATTTATTGGGTAAATTGCTACCTGCTCTATAGAGTGGGCCAATTAGATCATACTTGGGAGGAATATAGGAGAGCCTTTCCCTTCTCAAAGCATGGTCCTTTGATCATTCCTGCTATATAGATATCTGACTGGAGATAACATTGATATCCTGGTTTCAATATTCTCTTTCATTCATAAATGAGCATGAAACAAATAGAAGTTTAAAAGGAAAAACACACACATATATACATACATTCCACATCCCACAAAACAAGAAATAACACATTTTCAAATTCTAGATGGTCATAAGCTTTCCAAATACCACACAACTATAATAATTAAAGCACAGAAAATAAATCAATGTTCTTAGTCTTGAAGATACTGTGGCCTAGTAAAATGAAAGCCAAAGGCATGATCAGAACATACTGATTCCATGTATAATAAAAGGAAAAGAGCATGTTCAGGAAATATAATGAGACAAAGCCTTGTAAGTATACCCAATCTCAGCACTTTTGCTATCCTTCAAATAGCATGGTGGCAGAACAAACATGTGTGTGTGTGTATATAGAGGGATACATGCTTAACTGGATGGTCATGACAAATTGAGTTTATCCCTCAGACACTGGATTTTCCTTTCTCCTGCTCTACACTTCAAATTCAGGTGATCTATAAGCTGCAAAAATGTCCCCGGAACTCAAATCCCACTTTTAAAGACAGCTCAGAACAGGGGTGGAAGGTTTGTTTCATCCTACATACAAAACAAGACCAAGCTGAGTTCAGAGGAAGAGTGTTGGGTCTAACTTGTGATATCCACCATGGGAAGTTACAGCATAGTAGAAGCACAACCATGGCTCACCAGCACTCTCAGTGGCCTCTACCACTGTGTGGGATAGGGGTCACCATTACTCTACTCTTGATTTCTGGCCATGCTTGTCCAAAATGCTTGCACAATTTGTGTCTCTTAGATTCCATCAATCCCAGTTCAAGCTGGTGTTGACTGCAGTTATCAACCCATTCCAAAAGGAGAGTCCATGCTACAGTCTTGCCAATAAGATCAAGTTTGCAAGGATTTCGATTTCTCTAGTAGATGAAACTAATAGCTCCACATCAGCCATAAAGCAGTCCTAGAAGGTAGACCGCACAGAACACCTTAGGATGAAAGAAGAAATGTTGAAGGGGAGAAAAAAAATTAATAGAGATATTTCTGAAGACTAGACACATATGTTTTCACACCCTCGAGCCCTAAAAGCTGTTACCCATTCATGTTTTTCCTCTTTGTTAATAATAATATATGGACAGTGTCTGTCCTTTATCCTTTCGTGTTATCACCAGGCAAGAGTCCACCAGACACAAGACAATGCCAAGAAGTCTCCAGGAATAAACTGGCCACTGATCTGTATCTTACGTGGAAAACCTCTTAAACCATGCTAAAGAGACTTCCAAAAACTCAAAACAAAACCCAAGAACAACAACAAAAAACAAAAAAACAAAAAACAAAAACAAAAAAAACTACCATTCTTAGGATTAACACCCTAAACCTCCCTAAGAAACTAATATAGTGCTTGGCTTTTTTCCTATTGTTAGGCAGTCTAAATTTTGCCAAACACTGTGTTGTATTTCATCTGTTTGATTAAACAAGCAGAGGCAGCATGACTCCCAACATACTTCCCTTTAGCTTGATCAAAAGTTGGCAGTGTACTTGTAAGAACTCTACATTGGCTGGTAGGTGTGGCCCAAGACTGATTGAAGGGACCATCAGTTAATCCATAAGCTTATGATCAAATAGTCTGATGTCACCAACCATAACATTTTCATTTTTTAATTCTTCTAAGAATTTTAACATTTTCAAATTAGGAAGTGCCCCAGAACTGATACTTTTGATGTAGCATTTTTTATCTTTGACGCTACATTTTAAAATTAATTTTTCTTAACATAAAAAGGCTAATATGTAGCATATTTTCTGCACATTTAGATACATGACTTATGGTTGTCAAGTGCATCCCATGTATCCACTTCTTTTCTGAGAACTCAATCCTTCTTAAATATGATAGCTTCACCACCATCCGACTTTTGAAAGCTCCACTATATAACTGCATCTTGTGAAAAATTCTTTCCTATATCCCTTCGAGTAAGTGTCAAATTTCATATTGTGTAGTTTGATTATAAAACTGGCCTTTATTTTATAAATAGTATATTTTACAGTATAATAAAATTATATTGAATTATAGCATTAAATGGTTAAATATACTTTTAAAACTACCCATATAACTACTCTCTTAATTTTAAAAACATAGGTGACCCAGAAATTTAATAACTTGTCATTTTCAATTTTTTATTAAGGAATTTTTTTTATACATTTTACATACCAATCACAGATCCCCCTCTCCTACGTCCTCCTGCCCCTCCTGCTTCCCTCCCCAACTCACCCCCTATTCCCTCCTCCAATAAGGCAAGAGAGTCTGCAGAGCCTGGTACATTTAGTAGAGACAGGTCCAAGCCCCTCCCCCTGCATCAAGGCTGTGCAAGGTGTCTCATCATAGTTAGTGGGCTCCAAAAAGCCAGCTCATGTACCAAGGGTGGATCCTGATCCTACTGCCAGGAGGTCCCTTAAGCAGATCAAATTACACAACTGTCTCACTTATGCAGAGGGCCTAGTCCAGTTCCATGGAAGCTCCACAGCTGTTGGTCTAAAGTTCATGAGTTTCCAGTAGTTTGGTTTGGTTGTCTCTGAGGGTTTCTCCATAATGATCTTGATGTAAAGCAAAGGATAACCAGACTACAACCCACAGCTCCAGAGAAGCTAGCTAACAAGGAGGATCCTAAGAGGGATACATGGATTGCCCTGGGAAGGGGAAATAGAGGAGATCTCCATGAGTAAACTGGGGATGGGGGGGGCCATGAGGGTGGGGGATGGAGGTTGAGAACATGAGAGAACAAGATGGTCTAGCTGGAGCAGGGACTGAGTGGGAGAGCAGTGAGGGAGATACCATGATGGAGGGAGAAGTCATGGAGATGGGGAGAGGCTGGGTGCTGGGGAGGTTCCCAAGAATCCACAAGGATGACCCCCAGCTTAGACTACTAGCAATAGTGGAGAAGGTGCCTGAACTGGGCTACCTCTATAATCAGATCAGTGAGTACCCTAACTGTCATCATAGAGCCTTCATCCAGTAACTGATGAAAGCAGATGCAGAGATCCATAGCCAAGTACCAGGCCGAGCTCCAGGACTCCAGTCGAAGAGAGGGGAGAGTCTATGAGCAAGGAATGTGGTGTTTTCCTCAATTCTAGAATCTGCTCTTAACATTCAAATTTTTCTTTGATAGGTCCAGGATGATCTGAGATCCTGTGTTTACTGATCAGTACAGATAACACTTGGTGAGCTTAGGAAACAAAGAATATTGTTTGTAGGAATCACTATTAAGAATAGAAAATGAGGTGGCCTTGGTGATAGTCATTCCTCATCTACTGGAAAGTTCTCAACCAAAAGACAAAAAGAATCAGCACAGGTACATATGTCTATACTCAAAAATCCAACACAAGCTTTCTCCATGGAGGGCCACGGGACTGCCCAGATTCAGCCCTGGCCCCAATTGGCTGTGTGAAACATCACTTAGGGCCCACCACTTAAGTGCATTGTATTTCATTTCTCCCATCTTCCAAATGGGGATAATAGTACTTGCTCTACCTACTTCACAGGATTGTTGGAAGGGTCAAATGAGAAAATGTATGTGAAAGCTCTTTGAAAAATTAAAAGTGCTGCCCAATTGTGAAAGGATCAATAGTAGTAGAAGGAGGGGTGAATCAGAGCTGTTTGCTGGTAATGGAGAGCTTGCCAGAAGGGTAAATTCTGTGCAGAGGTCTGAAGGAGATTGCAAAGGCACGTTGCCTTTTATCCCAATAGGGAAGTCACTACCACCAGGGGACACAGCACAGAACCAGAAGGAATCAGCCCAGGTATGCATGTCTATACAGGAAAAGCCAACACAAGCTTTCTTCATGGAGTGTCTGTCCAGGAGAATTCATGCAATATCCAATCTCTGAAATGCATAGGGACATAAAAGAGAAAGGGCGGATCTTTCCTTTCTTAAGTCTCTACTGAGACTTTTGAGGGATTACTTTTCAAAACTCTTTATTTTTATATTAAAATTTATTTTTTAATGTCTTTTCTTTTATTCCTCTCAGCTTACCCCATCTCCCCTCTCCCCAGGATCTACTCCCCCATCTTCTCCTATCAGAAAAGAACAGGCCTCCAAGTGATAACAACCAAACACAACAAAACAAGATATAACAAGGCAAAAGACCTCATGTTGAAGTGATAAGGTGGACATGGCAACCTAATAGGAGGAAAGGAGACCTAAGATCAGGCAAAGAGTCAGAGACTCACCCACTCCCACTGTTAGGAGTCCTCCCAAACAACCAAGCTAAAAGCCACAGCACATACACAGGGGACCTTGTGCAGACCCATGCAGGCCTTCTGTTTGTCACATAATTCCCTATAAGTCCATGCAAGTCCTGCTTAGTTGATTCAGTGGGCTATGTTCTTCTGGTATCCTCCATCTCCTCTGACTCCTACAGTCTTTCCTCTCCCTCTTATGCAGGGTTTTCCAATATCTGTGGGTCTCTACATCCACCTCCATCTGCTACCAGAGGAGGCCTCTCTGATGATGACTGGACAAGGCACTGATCTATGAGTAAAGCAGAGTATCATTAGGAATCATTTCATTGATTTTTTTTGACCAGTCTTGTTTGATTCTACTTTAGGTCTTTGGACTATCTAGTCTATGATTCCTGGCCACCCAAGCAGTGTTAGGCATGGGCTGCCTCTTTTTGAGTGGATCTCAAGTCAAAAGAGACATTGGTTGACCACTCCCACAAGTTCTGTACCACCATTACCCCAACATATCTTGCAGGCAGGACAGATTGTAAGTCAAAGATTTTATAGCTGGGTTGGTGTTCACATTTCTCTTTCAATAGCCTGCAAAGCACCTTCCTGTACCAAAGAGACTCAGACATTGGGGTGAAGGAATCATGTAGGCACCAGCTCAACCTCTTCATAGTCAATGAGCTATGAGGATATTGTCCTCGGAAATGGGGCCCAGCTGTCAGTTTGCAGAGAGCAACCCTCTGTCATAGCATCAACCTGGGTTGTTAGGGCCTCTCCACAGGACCTCTTTGGCCAATAACTCAATTGAATACAACCTAATCCCTCCACTGGAAGCCTTGCCTGGCTACAAGAGATGGCCAGTTGAGACTCCGTATTGCCCATTGCTAGGAGTTTACACTAGGATCACCTCCATATATTCCAGGAACTTTCCTCTGCACTAGATTTCCACATCACTCCCCCAGTGCTTCCCAATTTCCACTCTCTCTCCCACATCACCTCCCTCAACTCTATCTTCCCTCCCCCTAACACTTGATTCTCCCATTCCCATCCCCACCAGCTCCCAGTCCACACATAAAATCTATTATATCCCCCACTTCCAGGGAGATCTGTATGTCCTCCATAGTTCCTTCCTCTATACCTAACCTCTCTGAATCTATGAATTGTAGGTTGGTTATCATTTATTTAATGGCTAATATCCACAAATAGGTGAATATATTCCATATTTATCTTTCTGGTTCTGGTTTACCTCACTCAGGATGATTTGTTCTAGTTCCATCCACTGGCATGCAAATTTCATGATGTCATTTTTAACATCTGAGTACTACTCCATTGTTGACACATTCTTCTGTTGAGGGACATCTAGTTTGAAAATTCCCAAAAGAGAAACCTAGTTTCTGGCTATTATGAAGAAAGCTGCAATGAACATGGTTGAGCAAGTGTTTTTGTGGTAGGGGGAAGAGTCTTTTAGGTATAATTGGGTCTTGATATAGATCAATTCCCAATTTTCTGAGGAAATGCCATATTGATTTCCATAGTGGCTGTACGAGTTTGCAGTTCCACCAGCAGTGGAAGAGTGTTCCCCTTGCTCCACATCCTCACCAGCATGAGCAGTCACTTGTGTTTTTGATCTTGGTCATTCTGACAAGTGTAAGATGGAATCTCAAAGTAGTTTTGGTTTGCATTTCCCTGATGTCTAAGGATGTTGAACATTTCTTTAAGTGTTTCTTAGTCACTTAAGATTTCTCTTTTGGGAATTTTCTGTTTAGATCTGTTCCCCACTTTTTAATTTCATTATTTGGGTTTTTTACATCTAGTTTCTTGAGTATTTTTTTTAATATATTTTGGATATTAGTCCTCTATCAGATGTGGAGTTAAAACAAACAGAAAACCTCCCTTTCTGTAGGCTACTGCTTTGTCAAATTGATAGTGTCCTTTGTCTTACCTTACCAAAGCTTTTAGTTTCATGAGGTCCCATTTATTATTGATCTTAGTGCCTGAGCTATCTGTGTTCTGTTTCCAAAAGTTGTCTCTTCTGCCAATGCATTCAAGGCTACTCTCCACTTTCTCTTCTATCAGATTCAGTGTTTTATGTTGAGGTCCTTGATCCACTTGGACTTGAGTCTTGTGCGGGGTGATAGATATGGATCTATTTTCATTCTTCTACACACAGACATCCAGTTAGACCAGCATCATTTGTTGAGGATGCTGTTTTCCAGTGTATATTTCTAGCATCTTTATCAAAAACTGGGTATCCATAGGTGTGTGGATTTATGTCTGGGTCTTCAATTTGATTCCATTGATCAATGTGTCTGTTTTTACGTCAACACAAAACATTTTCAACATCACTAGCAATATTGTCAGGAATTCAATACCAATGACATCACATATTCCTGGTAACTCATCAGTGTCTCCACCAGGCCTTGGGATTAGCTTGTGCTTGTGCCATGGAATCAATCCCAGAATGGTTGGGAAATTCCATCCTTACACCTTCGCTGTTCTTGAGGGTTTGCATTCTTAGGTACAGGAACTCTTGCATGTGATTGTCATGGATGCATAAGGCTTCAAGCCTTAAAAGGCCTCATATTTAGTCCAGTGCTCTATTCTCCCTGTATTGAAAGGATTAATGATTTCTGAACAGGTGATGCTTCATTTTTACTTTACTCTTGGCTCAATACTCTAGGTTGTGATTTTCTTCTTTCTTTAGCAATGACCCACTGCTGACCCTCCTACCAGCCTTTCTTTACTTATTGTCTTCTAGAACACCCTTTCATGCACTGTTTTCAGCTGACTGCACATTCGTGACCTGAAGCAGTTTAAAAAAATATTAATATCTAAGGCCCAGTACAAACAATGAAATCAGAATTATTAGAAGTGGGTCCCACGTATAAATATATATGCAATGGTGCATGTATGAGTCTGGTTCACACTCATCCTAGATTTCAAAATAACTTCCTTCTTTGTTGAAAGCATCTTCTAGCTTCTTGCTTTCACACAACCTTGGTTTTTCTCTTTAAACCTAGATCTTTTTTCTTCAGTAGAAAGAAATGGAACCTAGGGTCTCATCCCTACCAGGCAAGTGATGTACCACTGAACCACAGCCCCAGGCTTTTTTTTTTGAGACAAGGACAGGGGCTGGTTTGAAATCTTGATCCTCTTATTTCAACTCTCTAATTAGCTGAGATCATGTGTCTGTGCCATCATACCTGATGGATCCTGGCTTTCATTGTACTCCTTTTAAGTAGAGATTGCTTATTCTTGCCCAACCTAGGTGCTAGAACACCAGAAGGTGCTCAGCAATGTTGTACCCCATCATCACTTCTCCATCATGTTCCCATGAGAACCTTGATCTCCTGTGCATTATTACATCGCTTGTCAAATTCTATACTGAATGCAACGTTTTCCAGCCAGCTCGACTCAGTGAACCTCACCTTCTTTCTATGGACATGTCTAGCTTGCTCTGTTACCATCCCAAACTCTTCTGCTTTGGAAGCCTCATCCTGTGTCATCCCTCAGCTATTCCTATCATACTTATTCTCCTACATTGTATTCAATTGTTTTGTAGATTGAGACATGAAAATACTGATCAACACTCACCTCACTACACAAGCTCTTTAAATTTTGCAGTTTGAGGCCTCAGAAACTCCATGGTTTTAGCCTCTTCAACAAATTATTGGGTCACTAAGAGCTCTGGTTCATTTCAGTAGCTGTCTCAGACAACATCAATCCCTCCTGTCAAATTCAGGTCCCTTTTATGTCTGTCACAGTAGATAAGTTAGTATCATCTTCCTTTAGAAAACTGAAGTCATTAGGTTTCTTCTCTGTCAGCTTCCTCCATGTACATCCATTCTCTTTACTTCCAGTCACCATGTGTATTCCCTTTCTCTTCTACAAAGCCAGCGCTCTCTTTGAGTTCCTGCCTCACACCTCCTTGGAGAATCTCACTTCAGTAGGAGCAGCAGCTTTCTTACTGATGTCTTTAACTTTTCTTTCTTAAATTACTTCCTTTTACTCAGATTATAACTTCTTAAAAACAACAAACTTTACTTCACCATGACCATTTCCTGCTTTATAATCCAGAAGATTTCAAACTTTCTGACCTCAACTTACATTATAACATGGTACACATTAGAGCTCATCACACCCACTGACATAACAGAGCTAAAATGGCTTGAAATAATATTTATCTTTAATATGATATGAAGTAGTTTCTTATTTCCTATGTGATTTTACTTCATTCTACTGTAACCTTGTATTCTGTTTTACCATATATATATATACTCACAAAATTTATTTTATATTCAAATAATAACCTCCCACCTGCAATTTGAAAACCACTCATCTAAACTGTTCTGCCTGTTTAAATACACTGTGTATTCCACCACTCAGTAAAGTGAATAGTGACCCATTACCCAGTGAAACTATTCATGCTAGATTCTTCTAAGCTAGAAACCCTATGCACTTGCATTTGATCACCCTCTATTATCTAGGCTTAACCCAAGAAGACAAACTCAAAAGAATAGCCAAAGTATAAGGCCAGAGTTTTCAGTACAATTCTGGCATCAAGTCTGATACGAACATAAATCCCGAGAAATATGAGGGCATATTCAAGACAGTCTTTAGTGACCACATGTGCTCCTGCAAAAGTTTTTCCAACCAAATAATGGTGTAAGTACCTAATTATGTTGGCAAATCAACACAACTAATGGGTAGATTTCTCTCCTTCCCTTACTTGACCCTTGTAAAGCTACCAAAACAACCAACTCCACTGTCCTACAAAACCTCCCCTTCCAAGGCTCCCAGATGATTGTGAACTCTGAGTTCACAATCCTAGGTCTACTGTAAATCATGGCCATTTTCCAGAATTACATCTGTAAGTCATTGTTCTGATAAATGTTCCCAGGATTTACCCACTCTATGATGTTTTGAAAGATTTGTTTGTTTTCATTTTATGTGCATGGGTGTTTGCATGCATGTATGCATGCATACCATGTATATATGCTTGGTGCCTGTGAAAGCCGGAAGAGGGGATTAGATTCCCTGGAACTGGAGTTAGAGATGGTTGTGAGGCAACATGTGGATACTGGGAACTGAACTGAGGCCCTCTGCAAGAGGAACCATTGCCCTTAACCACTGAGCCATCTTTCCAGCCTTATCCACTCTATGATTTTAAATGCAACCTGTTTATTAATTGTCCTTGAGTCTGCATATCTATTTATTCCTTCTTCCTTGAGGATATGGTGGTATCAACACCTCCTTCAGAGTCTCTTAGATAGTTTGTGCTGATTATGTCTAAGCCTGAATCTTTTATTCAAGCCAAGGACATGAAAATCATTAAGTTGGAATAAGTCAATATATCCTCCAGACCAAAACTTGCCATGTTCTCTCAGGTTTTATGGTGCCATGACTCCTAACTAAACACATCTGCTGTCACATCCACTTGCCAAAGAGTGGATTTTCAGTTCACATTACTATTCATGCCTCACAAGTGTAACACTCATGTAATTATTTATTATTATAATACAGAATGTGCTATTCAAATCTGAATTATGGTATCATGCTCTAAGTCACAGAACAAATATTATCATACTCTGACAAACCATAAAACTACACAGAATACAACATTACAACTTTCTGATTAAAGACTCTATCTCTCCAGGATTATACCAGCATTCCAAGTCAAGTCTTGCAAATGCTAGGGGTCTTTGCTTGGGAATATTCTCTCTGTTTGGATAGATGATGAAGAGGACCAAATCAGTGTATGTAGTCCATGGGAGAGGACAAGCCGTTCTATGCAAATAGACCGGTACATTATTTGCACAGAATTAGAAACATGAACATTGGAGTGATCTAATTTCTTAATTTTTCATTTTCTATGTTTCGGATTATCTTCCCCCCGCCCCTTTCAGGTGCAAAAACATTTGGAATGATGCCAATTTGTTTAATTGGATTTTTGAGTAAGTGGAAAAACATTTTTAAAAAGCCCCTTTCAAGCTTTTATACCAAGCTCAACAAGGGCCCACATCAATTAAGCAGATTGCTTTAAAAAATGCTTAGCATGTCTAGCTAACCACCTCCCCCGCCCCACACACACGCCTCGGGAATAATGTATGCCAGGCTTGTGCAGAGCAGATCTTCCCAGATGAGTTAGCAACATCTCAGCACTAAGGGCCGACAAGGGAGATGCTGACAATACCCCAGTCACGGCTGAGAAATGGTGCCACTCTGCTCCAACAGGCCTGTTGTGACAGCACAGAGGTGATGGTACAGTGTGACCCCAGACACTCACCAAAGGCATGGCTGTCATCCAGCTCTCCTATCTTGGATGGGACATTGTGAAAACTGTGTGCTGGACTTTGAAGAGGCATTTCTCCCTCCTCTTTATGTTCTTAAATTGGAAACAGCAGACAAATGGAAACTTCAGTGGCTTCATTTCCCCCTTTGTTCCCACCTCCTCTCACCTAGCACTTAATAAACACGAGTACAAGAGCTGCATTTTCTTTTGAGCTGTAATATGTAACCAGAACAAACAGAGGACACAGGAAAGGTGGAGAAAAGTTAGATATATAAGCAAGAAAAAGTGAGTTATTGATTTTATTGACTGGTCTGTTAACTTCTGACATTGCAATAAAGTCTTATTTATTTGTATACAGAAGACTCAATTACATAGATACATATCATTTTAACAACTGGGTTATTTACAGGAGAATTGCAGCTTCATAAATAATACAGACCTGGAATTTCTCAAGCTGATGTTTATCCATTGTTACCTAAGGAAGTGATGGCTCTGGGGCAGCTCAGTGCAGAGTCATTTGGAAGCACCACAATGGCATGGATGGGGGTTGCCCTGCAAATAATCCGGGCCTACCTAATCACACCCAGGTGGGAGCTGATGAACTACTCTCTCTCCTGCCACAGCATGACAGCCAGCAAGCAGCCAGCAGCACAAGGGGCAAAGGCCCCAGTCTCTCAGTTCCACTTGGATTGTCCATTCCTATAGGACTGCATTTCAAATTCTGTCTCTGTCTCTCTGTCTCTGTCTCTCTGTCTCTCTGTCTCTCTGTCTCTCTCTCTCTCTCTCTGTGTGTGTGTGTGTGTGTGTGTGTGTGTGTGTGTGTGTGTGTGTGTAAGGGTTCAGGGTTCATCATGTATGTTGGGGAATGATGTGTGTGCAAGTGCACATGCAGGTGTTTGTGCATGTGTGTGGCAGCTAAATCACAGCCTTTGGTGTTCCTTCGCAGCCATCCACCTTGTTTTTTGAGACAGGGCTTCTCACTAGGTTCTGGAACACGGCAATTAGCCTAGGCTGTCTGGCGAGCAGCTCTAGGTATCCACCTGGACCCACCTCTCCAGCGCTGGGGTTGCAAGCATGGACCACCACACTTGGTTTTTCACATGTGTGCTGGGGATGAAACTCAGGTCCTCACGCCTCACTGCTAGCACTCTAGTAACTAATCCATCCATCTCTCAGCATCTTTGTTTGTTTAAACAGAAGTTTTAAGAGTAGGATCAAGTATTCCCCAAATTGTCGTTTCATAGGACGAATCAATTAAGCAAATCGCTTTAAAAGATAACTTATGAGAAGGGGACAGGGATAGCCTTTTTAAATAGATAGCATCAACCCCTATTAAAGTTTATCCCTATTCAGAGGAGCGCATGCAAGGTTTTCAGAAACGGAGAGGGACATCTTGGCCCTGCCCTGTTTTATGTATTCCCTAGAGATTACTGGGGATCAATTCTGTGATTTCTGTTCTGTGCTTGGTGCTAATTCAATGCGTAACTTCCTTGCTAGGCTGTACACTCCATACACTCAGCAGTCACATTTGGTATTCATTCAGAAAATATTTATTGAGAATGGATGAATTCATCAAGTAGTTGAGGAGTGTGATATGTGAAGTGTTTGTGTGTCCCTAATATCTTGTACAACACCCTTCACCTAGTGAAAACTGAAAAAAAATGTAGCCTGGGTGAACAAATGAATGAACAATTTTCAGATGAGGATGTTTGCAGTTGGTAGTAGGTTTGGGACTCAGAAGCTCCAAGACTAGCCCCCCTACAGGACCAGGGAAGTATGTTCAGGTAATTGACAGTGGCAAGAAACCAGATACAGAACCCAGGCTCAGCTCAGGTTCTGAGCCTCACCTGCAGCTTAGGTACCCTAGTGCTGCCCTACACGGCTCTTGTTCATGAATGTGGTCCTTGCTTTAGAATCCACCTGCACATCCATCATCCATCTGGGCTTATGTTGCACACAGACCTGAGTTCTGTGGACTCACAGGAGCTCCACCTCAGCCCATGTAGATTCCTCTGCACCAGGTGAACAGTTTTTCACCATAGTCATCACTGCTAGCCACTTTCATGCAAATTCTCCCTTCCACGTTAAAAGCAAGGGTTCTCTCATTCTGTTCTCACCATAGCTCACATAGGAGCAGGTCTGTCTGTCCTGGGCTCCATTAACCCTGTGTTGAAGCTTTGGGCCCTCCAGTTGTCTGCCATCCACAGAGACCTCCTGAGGTGCTGGGCAGGCACTTCTGGGTTGGCTCCATCCACTGCTGTCTTCACGGGACTCTGATGCAAGCACTGGTCCTTTTCACTCCCAGGTCTTGACAATGCTTGAGGTTCAAGAGCCTCAGCTACTACCAGGTTTACCGGACCTACTCTGTTCTGGAGGCTGGGTGCCTGGACCACCTCCTATGTGCTGGGCAAAGTGGTCACTACCTTCCTTCACAGATCAACTTAAAGCTCACATTTGCTGAGGGTTTCATTTGTGCCGGAGTCTGAGATCACGCTATTTATTCATGTGGATTAGTGGATTAATCCTCGACCCAGAAGGCAGGTACTGTTTTTATTTCAGTTTCACAGATGACAAAACTGAGCTAGAAAGATTAAGCAACTTGCTTGAACTCACACACCTGGTAAATCGCTGAGAGGGGCAATCCCACTTCAGAGTGGTCTCCTCCTCCTCCTGAGGCACTAATGCTCTTGCAGACCCTTGCCTGGGCTGGCTTTTGTCACCACAGCAGACTCAAAAGAGCTGCATCTTTGCCTGTCTGCTCCTCCCAAACCCTCATGGCTTTTATCTCTGGAGATAGGGGCTGAAGGTGAGGCATCAGGGGCACCTCACTCTGTGGCAGTGTTGACAGGCCATCTTGTCACCAACGTGCTGGATGGGCGGGAGACAGGACAGAGCAAAGACATGTCTGTGATATGTGTGGGTACACATGAGGGCCTCTGAGGCAAGCCATGAGTAACGGTGGAGTGGGAGAATCACGAACTGCTACACAGAGAGGGAGCAGGGGCAGGGCAGAGGTGATTTAGACAAGTACTAACAGAGCATGCCTGGATGAGCAGATGACCAGATTCAGTAAACTGAGGAAGGACAGTGACTCTTTAGGAGAGCCCTGTGGGAAATCCTCGGGTGAAAATGCTGATCAGGAGCTCCAAGGACTGCAGACACTGAGCTGAACATCAGAGATCTCTCCTTTATTCAGGCTTCTCAGGTTTCTTCCCATATATCCGCCTTCGATCCTGGGTATTGGCGGGATACTTGTTGGACTTCACAGGTTCCTCTAAAGGGTTCCTCATTAGAGAGCATCCCCTGTGACTACAGTGTTCTCCAACGCCTGTCTCTTTACCAAAAAAAATCCTGTGTGATGGGACAATGTGTCAAGCTGTTATAACAGCACTCCAGTAACACTTATGGAGCATTTACCACATCAGTGCAAGGCACAGTGCTGAAATCTTTTTAAATCTCACAACTGTGGATGCTATTGTTGTCCCACTTTACTGCTGAAGAAACTTAATGTAGGGTTAGTTAACTTAACGGAAGTTCTGCAGGCCACTCACTTTGTTCTTTAACTTAGGACTCACAGCCTGTGCCCCAAGCCCAGTGTGGCCATCTGTCCTCAATAGGCCAATAAAACGTAGAAAGCAGAAAAAGAGATTTATTCAGTGTGGCCACACTGGGAAGAGGGACAGAGAAATGCAGCAGATCCCCCAACTTCATCTTTGGGGTTTGAGTCAGACTGAAGTGTAGATAGAGGGGTCAGGGATGTGTACATCTGAGCAGTCCTGGTGGAAGCTCAGCCCCACTCATAACAGACACATCACTATCTGGCTTCAGTCTCACCCTCCCCGCGCTCTGTCAAGTTGTTAGAACTATATGACATCTCTTTCTGGGAGACAAGTTTCCCCTTTGGCCGGTGCCCGTTCCTTCTCCAACATGAAATTCTTGGAGAAATACCCATTTCTTTGGGGCCCATTGTTTTATTAATCTGATAGATCTACAGACTTATGGGTCTATTTGTACTATGTTAATTTCTGCCAGGCTAGTTACAGTGTAAAACAAAGATAAAAACATAAACAAATCCAACTTTACCCTATATTGTTAGTTTATTTATTTGGGGGGCAGGCACACATTGTGGTGCTCATGTAAGTGTCAGAGGACAACTTGAAGGAGTTGGGTCTCTCCTTGACTTTGTGGGTCAAGGTCTGTGGTAAGTGGCTTTGCCTGCTGAGCCAGTTCACAGGACTCTTTTTATATTATTGTGTGTGTGTACGCAAGAGGGTGCAGTAAAAAAACTGCTCACATGATATTGGGGGAAGGTGGATGAGTAGCTGGGGGTAGGGAAGAGCTGGGAGGCTAGTATGGACTTTGAAATGTATAACAGGTACTTGTGATACTGAAGGAGCTTGGAGGCCAGCAGGGACTTTGATATGCTGATAGGCATCACAGGTAGCCATATGTCACTTCTGTTGGAGGTAAGAGAAATAGCCCCTTTAGGTTGTTGGGAACCTGTTTCAAAAATTCCTGAGGAATGCTGGTTTTTATTTATAGAAATCCTTTTATAGTTCGTTTCTGGGTATTTGGAATTCCTGAAACCTAGTGTGTGTGTGTGTGTGTGTGTGTGTGTGTGTGTGTGTGTGTGTGTGTGTTTCTTTTAAACAGTGTCTTACTACATCCCATGGCCCTCCTTCTTAACATCCCAAGTGCTAGCATTACATATTGTGCTCTCATGTCTCACTCAAGACTGGGTTTTAAAGACACCTCTTGTCTTGGGGTGGTTCTAGTTTGGGGCCATGTGGATGATTTCAGAATCTTGCAGAACCTGATTTTCTGAAGCCTTAGTGCACCAGGCTGCCCCACACTGACTTTATTTCTAAACCATCTGGAAAGTCATCTGAAGATTCTGTTACAACAGCATGGCCTGTTGGCCCGAGTGTTATCTAGAGCCACACAGTTCCACTCTGCACCTGACTGACAGGTGACCTTCCAGGAGACGCTCTTTGCCACCAATGTCTCTAGCTGGACAAAATTTATATAAAGAGTACCATCCATTTCTTTTGTCCCATTTTGGGGCCCTCAAAATACAACTTGTTTTCTTCATCTGAGAAAGGGAAGATGACCCTTGACAACCAGGCTGGAGACTAGAGCTCACGACAGACACTGATGCCATCCTAGTAATCCGGAATGAGTTCATGGAATTTCCTGTAGACACGGCCACCCTGATTGTGGTGGATCAGGTCAAAGCCGGAACACTCAGTAACCATAAAAACAAGGCCACTGTCTGATCACAGAATGGCTGAATGCTCACCAAAATGGCTTGAAGGAGAGTGCTGTGATCTCACCAATAAGGGCTCCAACTTCGCTTAGTCTTTCTAACCTTCTAAGGTGTCACTAAAATACTCAATCATAAGTTCCTCCTGAGAAGCTTTGACAGCCCCCACCCTGCGCCACCATGATGATCGTTCTTCCTGGTATCTTGCACATTTTGGGTCAAACATGCCTAGAAAGTTGACTTGATTCTGACTTGAACCACAGCTCCTCCTCTTTTCTCCCTCCTTTTGCATAAAACAAAAGAAAAATGAAACAATGACAATGACTGTAAGCTATGGATCTGAGTTATTTACATTTTCTGGGCTTTAATTCTCATGCTCTGTGTTAGACTGAAGAGTGAATGACATCCCAGATATGGAATTTTCAGTCATATACCAGTCTCTCAGCTATCCTTCCTTTCCCTGACCCTTTATGTCAACTCATTTCTTCTACATGAACTATCCTATTCAATTGCCATCTTCCACCAAGATTACATGTAAATTTCCAGTTTATTCTATCACCTATTCTCTGTGTCATAATTTATTGATATGTGAAAGTCAGTGAGTAATGAGTACTAAAATATTTTATTTACACTTATATCTGCAGATTTTCTTCCTCACAGTCATTTTAATGTGACACCTTACAGGGAACAGTTGAGGATGAACTGATATATGACTTAGAGTTAGGTATATGTAGGGATTCACTGCAGCTTTTCTTATTGTATTACACAATATTAATTAATTTAACATGAATAGCATCTTAAGTATCAAATATAATTTAATTAGTGTGTACTTCTATTTTTGCCTCCTCATATTTAGGAGTTAGATCTATTTCTTACTCTAGTTCTAATACTAAAATTCTAAGCAGAAATGTGAACTCAGTAAATGGATTTTTTAAATATTTTAACTTAGAGTATGTAAGTTATGAGCTGAATCAATGATTTTTTTTTGGTGTCTTTATATAAGATAAGCAGTGACATATACCCCAATATGGCAACATAGCAAATGGAAATTACTACACATCAAATGTTTTCCTGTAATGGAGAAAGTACAGTGGTAAAAATAATCAGAACAAATTCTACGGAGCCTCTGTTTCATTTAAGTGGAACAAAAGCTACAGAAGAGGAGGACAATAAAATGATGCTTTGCTAAAAGGATAAAGAATACGACCCCACTCTATTAGTGACATGCACTATGAATGCACTCCAGTTAATAGCATCTTTTAGCAATCACTACTTTTTCAATTACAATGATGCTAAGAAATAAATAGACTAAGGGAGAGAAAAATGGTCAAAAGACACCTGAATTGGACTAGTTCTTTGGCTGATTTTTTTTGTTTTGTTTTGTTTCAGAGTAACCAACTCTTGGATAAAAAGGACTCTAAGAACAGTTTACTGATAGGGCACGGATTGACATTTTTGGATTTGAGAAATGCCTAGTATTATTGGGAGTGCAGCGTTTCATTACTCCATCTCTGGAGGTCTTAGCGATTCATTCCTTGTGTGTTGTGCAGCATCCTTCTCTTCCAGCTGTGTTCTGCTGCGCTGTTAGAGAGGCTCCATTACGGTAAGGGGCTGCTAACTAGGTGTGATGCTACAATTTCATGCAATGTGATTCCTCTGGGGTGTTTCTTCCTGTCCTTGCGTCCTAAATGACCCCGCTTTCACCAGTTCCGAGCCACATGCAAGATTGGCTGCAAATGCTACCCTTTAGGAGCATCTGAGCAGAAATGCAGTTTTATTCCTCTTTAAAGGTTTTTAATTTCTTCTTCTTCTTCTTCTTCTTCTTCTTCTTCTTCTTCTTCTTCTTCTTCTTCTTCTTCTTCTTCTTCTTCTTCTTCTTCTTCTTCTTCTTTTAAGTGGCACTCTGGCTACTTTTGTAGGGAATGTGGCATTCTGAGAGAAAATAACTGAAATGGATAAGCCAGACTCTTCAAAAACCCTCACAAATGGCAAGATAAAGATATGGATACAGAGACAGAGGAGAAAGTGGTCAGGACGTTTCTCATAAATCCCAGAGCTATGATACCGGGCTAGGTTTTACATCAGTTCTCTTGTGAATTGTGAAGGGTAGATTGCTTCTTTTTAAGAACTCGGGGCAGCGCCTCCTGCTGGAGAACTCTTGGCTGGGTGTCTTCCTGTGGGTTGCACTGGGCTCAGAGCTAGATCGCTTCTGATTTGGACAGTCCTGTGGAATCCTCCTCCTAACCATTCTTCTCTGCCTCTCACCCTGCTGACTCCTGTGGGATAAAATTTGAAAATCTGTCAAAAATATCTGACCAATGTTAGGAATCTTAAGTGCATTTATGCTTTAAATACCCCTCAATTTAAACAAACAACAAATCTAGAAAAAGGAGGGAGAGACTTTGGTAGAGATCAGAATGGTGAAGTGAGGCAAGGCCGGAGTTACGTGCTCAAAACCAGTGCTTTCTCTTTTTTGTGCTGTGTGTGAAAATTGTCGGAGGATTTTGCCAAATGTGAATCTGACGAATGAGGGGGGGGGGGAGCGGTCTGAAGCCTGGGATTTGGGAAACAGAAGTGAATCTCTCTCACGAGTCTCAGCTAGCACCAAATACTGCTGGCTGTGGGGTCAGGCCTTGACCACAAAGCCCGAGAATAAAGCTTTCCTTTAGATTAAAGATGACTGGATGCTTATTCCTTAGGTATGCAGCCAAATATGAGGAAAGAACAGGGCACAGAGTGTTACCCAATTATTAATATTCTCCTTTAATTTGACTATCCTGTGAAATCCCCAAATCTAGGAAAGTGACTAACTAGTCTGTGACTGCTGGGCTACTGCCCATGGAAGTCACAAATGCAGACACTGGAGTAAGAACCACAAGTTCTTTGTTGGTGGTCTCTGAGATCTTATACTATGTCTATTATCAGAAGTGACTGCACCCACGGGCCAACATTCTCAATTGGAATAATGATGCATTCTGTTATATAGCTCGTGCTTAAATCATATTCTTCATGTCAGATCAGTGCTTTCTTGCCACGGAAGGGCTATGCAGTTATCAGACCTTAGGCTGTGTCTGGAGGTCTTCAGGAAGAAAGAAATGACTGGCACATCATAGTATCCAAAGAAACATCAGGCTGGGCCAGGAACTTAGTCTTGTCATCATCATAGAACTAGCACTGTTTGACCTCACGTCCTTTCCAGGCTTCAGTTCCCAAGTATCCAGGTGAGACTAGGTTAAAACTCAACAAACTGAACATGGATGAAAATCTTATAGTGGGAACTTTATTGGGGTAGCCCTGTAAAACAAAAAGGCTATAAAGAGAACCCTGAAGATGTCAGGACCAAGCAGAATGTTACTGACAGAGGCAGGAGGATAGCACATTGAAAACCACAGTCTCTGCCCCTCCCACTTGAACACCACAGTACTATAGTGTACATGTGAGGTAAGAGAGAGTACCCCTTTCCCCTGCTCCCCTTCTCTCTGTCCACCACCCCTCTGTTTCAGGAGTTATTTAATGCTCTATTTTCTAAGCACAATTAAAGTGTCCCCTATTGCTTTTTGTCCATTGTTCTATAAGAGGGAAATTTGAAAAAAAAAATTTAAAACTGAACTAACCACATTGCCTTGAAGGATTTAGTCGTGTCCCTTGCTATCAAGCGTGGTGATTATTGGATGATCTGTGCTAACCAAAGCCTAACAGTTTAGCAAGGCGAGTCTATGGAAAAGTCAAGCCTGGTAAAGCACCTTGCAATCCAGCACTTGGGGGGATGGGGCTGAAGCCAAAAAAGAAAAGAAAGAAAGCTGTCTCATCTCTTACTTATAGAGAGAAAGGTAGATGTGACAAGGCCATGTGACATTTGCCATATATTATCTTTGGAAAGATTTACATCCAGTCAATTCATTATTAACATTGATAGTGTTAGCCAATAGAAAACAAATCAATGATTTATCTTTAGCTTAATTTCCTACCAAAGGTAACCTGTGGTAAAAGCCTGTAAGAGACAGGTTAACAATTTGTATAGTTTTGATTCTTTATGGAGATAAAAATATGCTTCAAATTTAAACATAGATAAAAAGAAGTACCTCTGAAGCAGGTATAAGCTTGAGTGTGATTAAAAACTGAAGGTGCTTTATTAGGAAGACTTCTGATTAAAAATAAATAACTCCAAACATTTTAGAAACTGAGTGAGTGGAGGTGTTGAGGGCAGCTGACCCATACAGCCTTGCAGTTTGGGTCAAATCTTGTTAGGCTTTAGCTTCAAAGTCATAATAATTTACCTTTTGATTTGTGTTTTATTGGTAAACCCAGAAGAGTGGGTGTGGAGAGATCAGGAAGCCTGTGGTCCCCAGACCTCTCCCTGCTCCCTTCCACAGAGACTTTTTTTTTTGAAACAGGGTTTCTCTGTGTAGTTTTGGTGCCTGTCCTGGATCTCGCTCTGTAGACCAGGCTGGCCTTGAACTCACAGAGATCCGCCTGGCTCTGCCTCCCGAGTGATAGGATGAAAGGCATGTGCCACCACCCATCCATAGTGGCTTTTTAATCCTTCCTTCTGCTCTTCTTAAGGGACATGGGCTCAAGTGGCCAAGTTGAGCATTCCTCATTGGAGTGTTCCCAGCCACCACTGGTCCAAATGGCCTTTGTGTACCGTAAGGAGACTGTAGGCTCTGAGTACGTCCCTCTGTGGAAGGTTGAGGTTGTGGCTCGGAGAAAAGGCAATTGACTACTCAGCTCCAGGTCAGGGACCTGCATTTTTGTTTGCACTGAGCACCCCAGCTTGTGTAGCTGACACTTTCATAGAGCTGGGCATAGATGAATCATGTTACAAATCTCCACAGATGAACATAAAGCTGCTGGATGCACAGAATCTGCCTCATCCATGCAGCACCAGAGTGCCACCATCAAGAAGAAACACTACATGCAGTGCCAGTGTGTTGAGGGTGGCTCTGAACGATGAGTGACCTTGCCATTTCCTCATATGTGTTATGTGAGCACGGCTTTCTGGATTTAAAATTACACCATTTCCAAGTGGCTTAAAACCTGAGATTAAATTGTTCCATCCTTTTAAGAATATCAACTCACTCCAGAGTTTCTAATAACAACATGTATATAGTTATTCACATATGTAGATCATGCAGCCACAACTAAGGCCAGAACTGACCTGCAGGATATCAGGAGAAGACAGTCTTCACCTGGGAGGTCTGATACTCGCCAGGAGACAAGAGTACCCAGGGACCTTGCCTACTCCAAAGCTCTTTATCAACTAATAGCATGCCATGGGATTTTGTTCATGTTTGATGGCTTTCTTTTCACTTCTCTTCACCAAGTATTTATAGACGTTGATCTGGATATCAAAGGAGTTGGTCTCTGCTTTTATTAGATAGATGTGAAAACAAATGATTTAAAAAAAAAAAGGTTGGAGACTTAGGGGAGATTTGATAAATTCTGAGGAAAAAAATCTTTAAAATCTCTATAGAGGACATAACTGATCCACATGTAAAACTGAATGAGCCACTGAACAAAGTCATTAGCAGGTAATCAAGTCCAAGGAAGGGATCTGTGTATCTTGTGCTTTGCCTCAATACCCCAAATCTCCCTTTGACCTTCATGTATATATGCAACCTTAAAAGCTCGTAATTTAGCACCACTGTGAACCTAGACCCTTTACTCAAGGAAAGCTGATATTCTCTTTCCAAAGGTCACGTGAGTCACTGCCAGTAAAAAGAAATACATTTTCACATTAACATCATCAGATATTCCCTCTTCTCTGAGCTTCCTGCAATAGCACACAAATCCATGTGGATTAACAAATGTGGGATTTAAGGTGTCTTTATAGAGTCCCAAATTCCACCAACAGTGTGCAGAGTTCTGTCCATAAGCATGTGTGTGTCCAGTGTCGTAAAGAGATCCCATCAGATAGTAAAAAGTGGCTAGCAGCGGCAGTGGCTCTGCAAAGGGTTTTTATAGACATTTCCAACACTTCCACTCCCTTTCCGGCACTGAGTAATAGTGAAGAAATTGAAAGAAAGGGGAGTTTAATTTAGACGGGCCTTCTGCCCTGCTTAGCTTGGGTTCACCTGCTCAACATGAAATAGTAATGCACTCAACAGCCAGGAACCTGTGCATCCCTCAGCCACCGGTGAGAACTGCAGACAGTTGGTGAGATCGGCATGAAATACCAGAAGGAGCTGGCAAGGCCCCGTGACCTTCATGTGATTATGTTTGTGCTAATGCATGGAGGAGAGAATCCCCCATTCAGACTTCTGAAGAGCCTGATTCATTAAAAATGCATTGGTCCTTAACAAGGGAACTTCCTGTGCTGTCTGTTGGGTGAAGGCAGACATAGGGGGAGCACACTGAGGTGAGCAGTCTGATTTAAGTCCTTTCCTTCTCAGCCTGCAGCCACCACAGTGTCCTCTTTACAAAAACAGTATGGAAAGGCTCCAGAACGGAGTTCCCCATCATAGGATCAAAGCCGCTATATTTGAATCTTAAAGGGACTTGTGAGGAAGAGTCTACTCCACAAAGGGAGGCAAATTCAAATCTATTCTGCTGCATGATTCTACTTTATTGCAGTAACTAAGAGATGCTAAGCCTGGCTGTCTGTGTTAACCAAAAGCTGTCACAATGAAAAAAGTAAAAAGGAATTTAAAAACCAACCTCACTGTGAGGAATCCAGTTAGAATCATCAGTGGCACCTGAGACTGTGTGTGAGCTTGGCTGAACCTAGAGGGCAAAGTGTGGGAGGCTCAGTCCTCAGGGAGCATTGAAGGAAGCAGGGTTGGGCCAGTCTCCCTAACACACACACACACACACACACACACACACACACACACACACACGTGCTCTGTCTCTGTCTCTGTCTCTCTTTCTCTCTCTGTTTTCTCCTCCTCCTTTTCCTTCCAAACTGGGACAGACAGACAGCACAGTGAGTCACAGATTGGAGATCTTGCAGGAAAGGTGGAATTGAAAGAAGGAGGCCTTCTAACAAAGATCCTTGATTTTACAGTGCACACTGTGACCCTTTCCCACTTGGTTTCCACTCCATGAATTATCTGTGAGTAGACTACAACTACAGAACGTGTGTCTGAGGCTGATTCTCCCCCTTTCCGAGCTGGCAATCTCCATCTGGTCATGATAAGAGAACGTCCAGGGCGAGGAAACTGGGAACGCAAGAGGAGTCATGCTGATCACGACCCAAAGGCTACACACAAAACCAGTGTTGGGTGATGATGCCAGTGGTGTGTGGTGATGATGCTAATGGTGTACAGTCACACAAGTGGCATGCAGTGGTGCAAGCTGGGTGTGTTGTCCCCAGAGGAAAGGAAACTTAAACTCTCACACATAGCAGTGAAGCCACCATTATTCACTCCCTGATGTCTTTAACCCTCGTGGAGTTGAGAAATGCCCCTACAGATACTGTCCTCCATTCTCTGTCCCTAGGTTACTGTGGGCTGTGAAATGCTTCAAGAGGCTCCAATAAGACTTAAGTGTGTGTGTGTGGGGGGGGGGGGCACTAGTGTAAGCTGTGGTCTGTGAGAGAATTTAAAAGCTACTTGTTAGATTCTTGGCTCCATGTTTTCTGAGTGTGTTACCACAAACTAGCAGCCTATAGTGAGACCCCGTATCATCAGCATCTCATTTATAGATTTAAAATTGTAGATCATAGATTGAATTATTTGGGAAAGAATTTCATTTAAACATGTATAGACGTTTTTCTTGTCATAACTGCTTAAACAATACAGTATAACAATTACATAGCATGCTCATTGCATTTGGCATTATGAGTAATTTAGAGGTGATTTAAGTGAATGAGAGAGTATCTATAGGTTATATGTAAATGTTATGCAGATTTAGGTAAGAGACTAATACCCTCAGATTTTAGTATTCACAGGGTCTGAGAAACAACTCTCTGCATACTGAGAGAAGACTATGAACATCACATTTTGTAAGCTCTGAGAGACCCAACTACTAAGCTCCATTCCAGACATTGATCTTATCGTGCACAGTACATAGTTAAAGTCAGTGCATATCCTTAGCTTGTGTATAAGATATTTCCAACATATGCACACATGGAGATTATAATATGTATTAGTTGGCTTCAATGGGAAAATATTATAAACAAATTAAATGATATGAAATACTACTCTAAATGCAAACTTTGTTAAAGTATAATAGCCAACAGATGTAGCATTTATATAGCAAGCATGCAGTGTTTCAGTGAATTTACATATTATCTCATATGAAACTTCACAGCAGCCAACCTGTGAAGGAAGCCCTGTCATCTTCCCTGACTTTCCTAAGAGAAAGCTGGTGAGTAAGTAATTGGAAAACAATTCCAAGTCCACATTCCTTGTGAGGTGGCAGATCTAAATATAACCCTGACCAAGTTTCAAATGTAAGAAACCTTACCTTTAATCTTTATACCAAGCTGCTTCCTCTATAAGCTTAAGTCAGCTTTCTGTTACTATGGCAAAGTTCCTGATGGGGATGATTCATTTTGGCTTATTATTTTTCAGAAGTTTCAGTCAATGGCCTGTTTGCCCCTTTGTTTGGAGGTCTCAGCAAGGCAGCATATGATGGACAGGACCCCCATGGATACCAAAATTATGGTGGACAGAAAACAAAGAGAGCATGAGGAAGGGACCAGCATCCCAGGATCCTTTTCAAGAGCATGCCCACAATGGTTCAGTTTCCTTCTGCTAGTCCATTCTACCTAAGGTTCTACCACTTCTTCATCTTATTACAGGCTGGCAGTAAGGCTTTTAACACACAGGCTATAGGGACATTCTAGATCCACACTGTAGCAATCTGTCAATTGGAACTGAGATAGAATTCGTCAATACATTAATAATTTAAAGACATTCCCAAGATTTATGCTAAAGAGTAATAAGTAATCAAATAAATATCAATATGTATCTTAAGCCAAACCTCTATTTGTATTCACTAAATAGTCCCTAAGTGTAATGAAATGTCCTGGCCTGAGAGCTCCCAGTCAAGGAGACTGCCAGTAAAGAGAATGAAGGCCTAAGAGGGTGGGATAGAAGAAAAGGAAGTGAATTAGGGTTAATATGATCAAACCACATCACTTTTTTAGGAAAACATCACACAACATTACTTTTTATGTTTACTAGTTGCTAACAAAGACATAAAAGTTTTAAAGCACCGGTCATTCATTACAGAACTAACATCAGAGAACTGTCTTGGGACCCTTGGTCTCCAGTGGTGTACTGTGTTTTCTAGGCTCCTGGTCAGCTGATAATGTTTACGTTTTCTTGTCTTTGCAATGGAAATGCCTAACCTCAAATTCTTTGCAATCATACACTAAGTGTTGCTTCAAATCTCTAAAACCTTTAGCCAATGTCTTTTATTCATTCTGACTGCAGGATTCCCCTCTGGCTCCAGGAAGGCCCCTGTACAGGAACTGCCTTCCAAGCAAACAGATTAGTTTATGGTCCTACAAGGTTAAGCGTGATACATGTGTTTGGGGAAAATGGAGATGCGCATTAAGAAGAAACATTACTTTTTGATCCAGGTGGGAAAGCATACATAATCTCCTCTAGAGCCTGTGAAAGACTTCATTTTACACATGAAATTGTGTGGAATTGCCCCAGACTGCGTTGAACATGGTTTTTGAGAATAGTCATTCTCAGAACAAGCTGCTGAGCACCAGTCAGGGCCTCAGAACACCAAAGAATAAATATAAGCAAATGAAATCTGTATGGAATTGTAGAGAACAAACATACACAAGTGTTGGCACAGTTCCTGGATGGAACCAGTCCTCAGCATTACAGTGGGATGTGTTAAGAACAGAGTCCAAAATAAACTCTGAACACATGAAGAAAATCTGATACAAAGGGGCCTGTTTTGTTATGGAAAATTTTAATATCAAAGTGTATATTTATTTGTTTAAAAAGGGACTTTTCTATTTTTCTGTACATTGTAAAACTTTCTTTTTATATTTTCTGGTATAAAAATCCAGGCCTAACAAGCTGAAGGAAGAAGCCACATTTTTCTAAGCAGTGAATTTTTAGTCACTTGCAAATTAGCCTAATCTTAATATTTGATCAAAAGCATTATTTGGGGGCTGAATGGAGACTATGAGATTATCCTACATCAGGCACTGCCTAGCTTAACATGCCCTGCTTTTCAAGCATCATAAATAAACCACATATAAAAAATTCAGGGACAGCTCTTTTGCATATATGGGGATTGTTGGTATCTTCTTATGGGTCATCTTACCCTTGTTATTAAATGACAGTGATGATTAAAATGCCAAACATATCCTGACAGAATTCAGTTTATAAAATGTCAGCAAGTCTGTGTTTTTATTAGTTTGCTCCAAATCAATTTAGAAATTTCAATAGAATGCTTGTAAGTATTCCCCAAGCAATGTCCATTCCTGACTTTCTGCATGAAAAAAATATTACAAATTAATCAGATTTTCAGATTTCTGTATAATGGCTTTGCACGTTTATTGCTTAATCCTATTATAAAATGCTGTTATGATTGACACATCGCTGTGGAGATAGAAGTCAATTGAATAATATGTAGCAGTCAATTTTATTTGTAGCTTAATGTGCTGAAGTATTTTTTCCACATTTCCATTATTTATAAGTCCGTCCCTTTGGAGACTATATAGAAGAATTTGTTTTAAATGAGCCAATAATACCTTCTTTAAAATTTATAAGCATGACAGAATCATATCTTTTTTCATTGGTTGGCCTCAGCATGCCAGTAAACAGAGTTTGAAATGTCTTCCACTTGCTATTCATAGGACAAACACCAGGAAAGTGGATCTTGTTAAGGTTTGCTTAGAACTGGATTTCAACCACCCCATTAGAAAACTCCAAGAAAACAAAAGCCCCCAACAGGGACACTTCAGAAATGGCTGGCAGTTTTGTTTATTTTTTTATTCAAGTATTTATTGTTTCTACCATTATCTTAACCACTCTGGTTTGTCCTGAAATGAAGTACATAAGCATGCAGACAATGCCCACAGACTTTAGGGATTTGCTGCCAGGGTGCTTGAAATGCAACAGGATCTCAGCATGGGAATACATTGAGTTCAGTGCCTACGGTAGTGGGTCTCTGTGAATTGATAGTGAGACACTTCTCTTTTGCTCTCCATCCAGAAAACTTGCCTAAGGGGACCCATATTCCTTTTAGGACATTGTGGAAGGGGGCACTGAAAAGGACTACGGTTTTAGAAAAGGGCATTCATAAGAGTTCATCCAAAGCCAGCATGAAGAGATAGCTTAAGGGTATAGAACAAAGGGAAAAAATCCCTATCAGGAACAATATGAACAGACCTGGTCATGTCTGAGATTGTACTTTGGCTCTGGAAAATCAGCTTATCTGTTATTCACCTGAGCATGACATACACAGTTTCATACACATGCATGAACACATGTGCACATACATACACACACTAAACTAGAGTGTGCTATCCAAACTGATGTCTAATGGAAGTCTTTTGGCATATAGACTTTTTCCTATTGTCTTCCCTTTCTATCTCCTGATGACTTTGGCCATCCTGAATGTACCATAGCATCATTTTTTCCATAACTGGAGCTATTGAAAAACCACTCTTTCATTGGCATCCATTCCTCAGTGTCCTGTGATATCACAGAAATATGCTGTTTACATGCTGGTCTTGATACTAAGGGAGCTTTTCTCTTTTGAATTCCAGGGGCCAGAGGAAACACAGTCCTGTCAGAGCCAGGAACTCCTGATCAGCACCAGGCCAGTCAGACCCACCCCCCTTTTCCTGTTGGGCCACAGGTCAGTATCTCTCAACTGCTTTCCATTAGGCTGCATTTAAGATGGTTTTACCATATAAATAACCAAATAAATAATAATGAGTTAAATCCAATTAACTCCAACAGAGCAAAGATGGTGATAAATTTTTGTATGGGAAGCTATATGACTACATTATTTATTAAATACTCTCAAGAAAATATGTGTTTGCAAAAGTCTCTTCTTAAAGGAAAGGTTGGTTTTAATCAAGTGGAAATGTTTTCCGCCCCCTTTAAAACCTACTCCATCTAGGCTGGTGGTTACCATGCAGTTTTTTTTTTCTAAAGTAAAACTTTAATGACTGGAGTGTGAAGAAAATTAAGTTATTTCAACCTTACTATAGCCATTTTTGAAATACAAGATGTGATTTAATATAAAAAAGTTAATGCAATTTTAATGCAAGTTCAGCTTATTGGGTTTGACAATACTGTACATCACACATAGCTCTTGCATTAATAAAGAAATACATTCATTATTTTTTAAAGTCCAATATTTGTTTTTTGCAGCCTGGCATGGGTTATATGGAGATGTAGAACACAATTATAAAAGGCTGAGCTTTCTTTAACCTCTGCCATTGACTGTGAAACTTTCCGAGTTCATCTTGCTTTTAGGGAGAGAAATATCTGGGCCTTTCTCTCTCCGCTGCTGCCATTGCTGTTCCTGGAAATTAATCACTTTAAGTACAAGGAGGGATTGCCCAAGTATAAAGCTTGAATCAATTTAGACAGTCTTTTTCTAATCACCATGAAATCGTCCAATGGCCTCAGACCCCACCACCCATCTCGGAGGCCACACAATTCCAGGTTGATAGACATGAAGACTGGGCAGTGTCTATTTGGGAGACCAAAACCTAGATAGAGTTCTTAGAACATGAGTCACTGGCTTCTATGTGTCATACCCTCATAAAGTCATCCTTCTTACCTCATGTGCTCATGTTTATATGCTTCTGTATATGTGTGCGCACAGATGTGCCTGGAGGAGCATGAGTCCTGATATGGTCTATCTAATATCTCTAAGTCATGTAATTAGGATGACAGACTCAAGACAACGAAGAAGCTTGGCTCTGTGACAACCAGGAGAAGGGCATACCCTACCTTAAGCCCGAAATCCAGTCTTAAAATTCTGCATGTCAAGCCTCCGAACCTGTGCACAATCCTCATGAGAGCTACATGTTTCCCTCTCAGCATTGTATTGATTGGCCATAATATCTTATCAGGAACCTTAAGGCCAAGCTACAATAGCGTTATTATTCCCCAAGTCTGATTATTTGTTCTATAGAGTAACTTTGTGTTTTTTAAAGGGAAGAACAAAGTTACTGATGTGAATTCAGTAAAGTGAACAAATACATTGGGAGCCCAGTACCTCTCCAGGGCTTCCTTTCAAAGGATCTAGAGATTACTCTAGAGGGAGAGCCAGAGAATGTGCCCACCCTTGCCCCCATTCTTCAAATGCAGCAGCCCCCTGTCTCTGAATCTGTTCCTTGTATTGGAGAAGGGTAAACAGGATCGACTCTGGAACAGTCTACCTGGTCTTAAACTTGACCTCCCCATGCATGAGACATAGAACTTCCAGGAAGTTATGAAACTCTCAGAGTCTCATTGGTAGGATAATTGGAATGTAGGGTCTGGTAATGGTAATCTGACTTTATATCATGTCCATATTTCAATGCCTTTTCTATTTTCCACTAAAAAAGAAAGTTAATCCTAGATAGAGTTTCATTTTGAATCCTGTAGAAGAAAAAAATGTGTGGTTATGTTTTATTCCATAGCTCCCACAAGGGTGTAGAGAAAGTCCTGGCTTAAGGACTCTAAGGTCAAGTGGCTTGTGCTGCCATGCAGCCTGGCCAGAACCATAATCTTAGTATATCACTCCAGTTAGGACCCTACCCCAGCACTCAAACAAGTTTTGTGCTCTATTGCTGCCTTTTACACAAACCGTGACTGTTCAATCAAGAGTGGACATAAACATGGGTTTTTATAATAACATCTTAATTGGGGGAAGAGTATGAAAAACTGACAGAAAAATATTTTTTTAGTATTTTATCTTTAAGTATAAGTATTTTGTTTTCTATTACATTTTATATCTTCACACACACACACATATATATAAAACCATTTCAATAGTAACCACTTGTTTACTTAATAACTATCTTGTTTATTTTCATATCAGGAACATTTTTTAGCTTTCCTAAATAGACACCAAAATGATCCATTTTAATAAGTACATAGCATCTCACCAAGTTTAGCGCTATAACACGAACTGCTTAAACGTTTATGTAATTTGAAGTGTATTGCATAATTTCGTGCATTTATCTCTTTTCCCTTTGAGTTCTATCTTGAAGCTATATCTTAGGAGTATATTCTGAGTCAAATGGGAATGAATATACTTGCCATTCTTGATATGTATGTATTTCCAGATTGCTTTCCAAAAGAATTATGCCAGCAATCAGGCCCTCCAGCCACAGATGCGCATAACAGCATCACTAAAGACCTTCTAGCATCCAGAAAATTGTTGACACAATTTTTGTTGATGTAATACTTGAAAACAGTATGTTATTACTATTTTTGAACCAAAAATAGAATAAAAAACCTACCAACATCAATGAATTTTCTCTAACAACATAGAATAAATTAGCTGAGCACTTTAAATATATGAGAATCGGGATCAAATGAAACTTCAATTGAATTTGCAGTATGTAAAGGTATGGTGTTTCTCTTAAAAGTATTTAAGCTCCACAGAGATTCTAAAAAAATTGAAAATTATCAAAGAAATAAGTGAAACATAATGTCAAAATATAATTTCTTCCTTATAGTCTTTTTTTTTTTTTTTTCTGGAATGGGGCATGCTTCTTTACTACTTCAGAAACTTTCTGACTGGGTAGAATGGAGGGACTGTACTTTGAAAGGCCATGTCTTACTCTACTGGAAAGTGAGCCAGATTTCTCTTGTTTTGCAGCCTCTTCTGACTGCACAGCAGTTAGCCTCTGCTGTGGCCGGGGTGATGCCGGGAGGCCCCCCAGCCCTCAATCAGCCCATCCTCATCCCCTTCAACATGGCGGGGCAGCTAGGCGGTCAGCAAGGCCTGGTTCTCACACTGCCCACAGCGAATCTCACAAACATCCAAGGGCTGGTAGCAGCAGCTGCAGCTGGAGGCATCATGACTCTGCCGTTGCAAAATCTACAAGGTAACATCATGCCCAGGTGCTATGCCGTGCTCCACTCACTGACTGACTTCTCTAAAATGGACAAAAAGCTCCCTGAATGGGGACGGTAACTTAGGGGGTCTTCTATCATAAATGGCATAAAGGGCCTCTACAGAAAGCAACATTTCCAGTTGTTTATGAATCCTGAGCTTGTTTAAGCCATGGTTTTATCAACCCTCATTTCCTCTCATGAACAGCAAAACTTTTCAGGTCCTCTGGAAGTACTCATGAGCAACTATTGCAGGGTACACCATCATTTAAAGGTGAAATTATTGCATTGTTATTTGAAGACACAGTCATAATCTGACAAGGCATTCAGTTTGACCACATGCAAGGAAAGTTTGGATGTTCCTTATATCTGTGTTAAGTGGTTGGGACACCACAAATACAAAGTGTCATTTGAAATGATTAATGATTATTTTGCTACTAAATAGGCTTTAGATATAAGTGTTAATCACAGATTATATTATTTGGGCTTTTTTGGTAGAAGGAGGACTTGGTAGAAGGGAGAAGTTTTTCTCTGGAGTTTGAAATTTTCAACTTTTCTTAGAAATTTTGATAACACCAACACTGGTAGATTTCCAAATTATTCATTAGAGAAATAATAACTATGGTGAAAAACATTCTGAATATAATATAATGTCTGGTACAAAAAATCCAACTATTTACTTTGGGATACTTAAAGCAGTTGACATCTTAATTTATGTAAATATAAGTTTTTTTTGTTTGCAGAATGAAGGTTTGTCTAGGTAAGTTCTCAGAATAACAATTTAAAGTACTTTTTAAATTGGCTAGATGTTAGATGTTTATATAGTTCATTAAATTGGTGAGAACATCCATTCACACATTGAAGAACAACTAAGAACTGGTGAATCTTGGACCTGTTTGCAGTCCTGTGTTCTGATATTCCACCCATTGTTGCTACTTCTTAACTTTCAGTTTAATGTTTAAAACAAAAGTCTCTCTTATACCATTAAATTGTGCCAAGAACCTTGCTATTCATAAATCATGCATGCTCAGGATACACTAATGCATGAACTTTGCTTGTTTCAAATTTGAGTGCCTGGGAAGCCAGGAACTTGAGATTAAGCAAATAAAGCAGGAATCCACAAGGTGAAAGCAGAAGCAACAAAGTGTAGGGCCAGGCTTCTTAATGTAGGTGGATGATGAAATCTTAATGAAGAAACAGGCATTATCAAAATGCAACCTTCCATTTGGAACATGTGTGCTTATGGGAATATTGAATATTATAAATAAACATCAGCTTGCAGAGCTCCTAGGCTGTGAATTAATTCTGCTTGGTTAAGATGGACACCAAAGTCCAAGTGAAAAAAAGGAAGTCTTTTTATACTTTCATTGTAGCTCAGTGTTGTTGGGATTTTAGTGCCTGTTTTTCTAGGGTTTCAAGATCAGTGCTGGCCTAGTGTGCAGCACAGCCTTCTCCATTTTGTTTTGATGTCAAGTTTAAGTATGAGCTTACCATTTAGACCTTGACTTGTGGGCTCTAGCGCTTTCATGTCAAACCTGTGTTTGTGCCCTGCGTGAGGGCAGCAGAAGCATTTGCTCTTTTTATCCTTTGGTCCCCTTGGCAAATGTTCCCATCAGCATTGACTTCAGAAGTGTATTTGTGTTCTCAACCAAGCTCATGTCAGCCACAGAATTGTGAACAAATATTTCTCCCTTTGAAGTCATCTTTAAAATTCCAGTGTTTCTAGAAGGGAGGTGATGAGCTCACTAATGTGAAACGCCCATCAGTAAGTCAGCTGACTAGGGGGAAGTTTTCCTCATTGGTCTTAACATCAAGCCCCTCCTCTACCATCTTCTCCTTTAAGGTCCAAATCAACACCATATATGGAAGTTCATCTTTTGGTTTCCTTAGGCTTTTCTGATCCTTCCATATCCTCTCATGTAGCAGGAATCTTAAAAGTTCTTATTAATAAAATCAAACCTGAGCCAGGTATTAGGTTGAACACTGGAAGATCAGAGAGACAGAACAAGTCACAGCTAACCTCACCTGGCCAACTTCTCAGCTGGTCTTGTTTCCTCAGACTGGAAGCTTCTGTGTCCTCATCTCAATGGCTCTCAGCTGACCTGCTGCTTGAAAGCCTGAATGCTTAACCAGCCAAATGCTTAACCAGCCAGATGCTTCTAGTTTCTGGTCCTCACGCCTTATACACCTTTCTGCTTTCTACCACCACTCCCTGGGATTAAAGGCGTGATGAGTCACCATGCCTGTCTGTATCCTTGAACATATGGATTTCTGCCTCTGGAATGCTAGGATTAAAGGCGTTTGCCACCACTGCCTATCCTTTATGTTTAATATTGTGGCTGCTCTGTCTCTGACCCCAGATAAGTTTATTAGCATGCACAATATTTGGGGGAATACAATACCACACTTTCACATGATGTCTCAACACCTAGACCTCACTAACCAAAGACATAAGTCTCCTGGTTTACTGGCAACTGGGATATTTCCAAGGATATAGTATCTTCAGGGTTAAAATCAGGAAATTTCCAGGAAAACTAGAAAGATTTTGTTGCCCAGTGAAGAAGTCCAAGGATAATAAGAATGATAAGCAGAAAGTTTATCTCTAAGGTGACCAAGATCAATGTACACGACTTGAAGAGCAATGTCAGATATCACCTGGAAATCAGTCCACCAGCACTCAGTCCAAGGCTGATCTTAACACCTTTAGGTGACCTATAGCAGTGGTTCTCAACCTGTGGGTCACGACCCCTTTAGCAAACCTCTATCTCCAAAAATATTGAAATACAATTCATAACAGTAGCAAAATTGCAGTTATGAAGTAGCAACAAAAATAATTTTATGGTTGGGGGTCACCACAGCATGAGGAGTTGTATTAAAGGATCACAGCATTAGGAAGGTTGAGAACCACTGCTCTGCAGTCTGTGATCATCCCTAGGCAATATTTATGGGTGGTGAAGCTTCCTGAGTTATATTGAATTGGAGAAGGTAGTGTCATGTGGAAGGGTGAACAGATGGCTGACAGGGGGAAAAATCATCTTTAAGGGTTTGGTCTACTTTGAGATGGAGATGACAGTTCTAGATGTCCTCAACACATAACTTTTCTCAAAAGTGGTGGGTTTGCCAATGAACACATTAGAATGAATCTGTATACACATTTGTTTAGTCAAAAGTTAGAATAAAGGACAGTAGGCTGTTCTCCTTGCAGAACCCACTCCTCACACAATAAACGTGGTAACTTCACTCCAAGGTTTTCACTTTGGGATGAGGATACTGTTTATTTTGTTTATTTGTTTTGAGACAGGCTTTCTTTATGTAGCCTTGACTATTCCAGAACTAGCTCTGTATACCAGGCTGGCCTTGAACTCACAGAGATCCTCCTGCCTCTGCCTCCTGAGTACTGAGATTAAAGGCGTGCCCAACCACTGCCTGGCTGGTTTTCAGTCTTTTAAAATGACTAATAAGTCCATTCATCTGTAGCTGGCTTTCTCAGACCACCAGCCCACAAATCATGACAGGGAAACTTATTATTGATTATGAATTCTTGGCCTTAGCTTAGGCTTGTCCCACTAGCTCTTTTAACTTAATTTAACCTGTTTCTTTCTACTTATGTTTTGCCTTGGGGCTTTTTACCTTTATTTCATCCTGTATGTCCTACTTCCCTTCTTCGTCCGTGTCTATCTGACTATCTGGCCCCTAGCATTTCCTTGTAGTCTCCTTTTCTTTCTTCCTCAAGCCTAAATTCCTCCTCCTACTTACACTCCCTGCCTGGAAGTTCCACCTATACCTCCTCCCTTGCTATTGACTGTTTAAATTTTTATTAGACCAATCAGGTGCCACAGGCAGGCAAGGTAAAACAGCAACACATCTTTACATAATTAAACAAATGCAACACATCTTTGCATAGTCAAACAAATATTTTGCAGCATAAACAAATGCAACATATCTTTGCATAGTCAAACAAATATTCTGAAACATGAGAGATTAACAGGCCCCATGTTGAGGTGTTCATTATTATTCAATGTGTATTAGACTGTATGGAACCCGAGCAAGCATGCTGAGGGAACATGCTAGACCTTTTGTGCCACAGTCATAGGACTTATATTCCATGTGGCTACGATCAACCCCACAACTGTAAAATGAGACCAGCAATGACAATAAACCTCTAAGAAAGAAAAATTGCTAAGTGTGTTCTGCACCACATTATTTTAAAACTTTTTTAAAAGTCATCATCTTACCGACTCCTTTGTGAAACAGATCCTGTGCTAAAAATAGTGCAGAGTTGCTCAGGAAAGTATCAATTAGTTGTAATGGCAAAATGAAATCTCCTTCTAGGAACTCAGACAAATGTGTTGAGTATTTTCTTTTGCCTAAGCTCAGACAGAAAATGAGAACATAAGCTTAGACAGTGTGGATGTCAGTGACTACTGCAGCAAAGGGGGACTACTTCAGGACAGATGAGTTGGGTTAGTGACCTGTTCTCACAGCACAGACCAGAGTGACCCACTAATCACTGTGGGCAACACAAATGGAGAATATAAATGTGCCGTGGAGGAGATTTATGTCGAAGTGTGAACATTCCAGTTAAGACGGGCAAAACATTTAAATTAATGACCAAAAATACATTAGAGAGCGAAGCTTAACCTGAACATGGAAAAGCAATTAGGTTCAAGGCAAGTTCAAAAAGAAATCAGGTCAAAGATGGTTTTCCTGTCCTTGGCTCTGACAGGAATCCTCCCATGCTTTTCTCTGACTCTCTGCATTAGTCTGCTTCCTGTTGCCTTAACAGAATCACTAATGCCGGGTCCTAGATGCACAGGTTTCCTTAGTTCACAGTTTGGGAGATTCAAAGATTGAAATTGGATGCTTCTGTAGGTTTGGTCTTGGGCAAAGGCCTTTTGGTTCTCCACAATATGGAGAACTAGGAAAGGAATCAGCTGTGTGTAGAAAAGGCCAAGTACGTGGGATAACCCCATTAACAACCCATTCTAGTGAGAATTACACTGCAAGAGAAGCATGAATTCCTTCTTAGGATGATGCCCCCATTATCTGATTGCCTTTTAACATTACCTTCTGATCTATCAATATTTACACCACTCCAAAACCACCAACCACATGGGGATCAAACTCCCATCCAAGAACCTTTGATGAACAACCTATACCCACCTATAACATTCCCCAAATTAATGTCTGTACATGATAAAGTATTCAGGGATGCTTTGTGTGAGTTACATTGTATTTCCTTTTTGTTTGTGGTGGCTTATCTTCACTAGGCAATAAAATACATGACCCTTAAATGCTCAGCTCATTGAGCTCTGATGATAGTACACAACCTCACATCATACATCCACCACAATCAATAAATAAAACATTTTGTCAGGTCGTGGGGGCCTACCAAAAACCTCTTGTGCCCCTTTTCAGTTAATCCTCTCTGTTTAATCTGGCAGCTCCAGCTCTGGTATGCATTGGTGTTGTCTGTTCTAGAACTACATGTAAATAGATTCCTATCGTATATTGTTTTTAAACTCAGAATAATGTCTCTGAGATTCATCTATGAGAATACACACATACACACACACACACACACACACACACACACACACACACACACACACATATATCCTTTTGTTTAATTTCAAAGCAGTTTTCCATCATTATAGTATACCACATCTGTTTTTCCATAGCCATTCCAACATCCTAGTATGCAGATACCCTCCAAGTCCCCTCCACTGTAACCTTCTCTCTGGAGAGGAAGAGATCTTGGTAGCTTATCAGTCCAAGAAGCTATACCCTTCAGAAAGAGGCCACAAAGGCAGCAATTAATGCTACTTTTTACCTTGAACCCCCTTGTAAGGAACCATCCAAATGGAGCACAGGTCTCCCTCAATAGCTAATCATCTCTCTAAGTGTTCTAATGGAATGCCAAGAGGCATTTCTCCTAGGTTATGCTGAATCCACTCAAGTTGACTATACCAAGCATCAAAAAGCTATCCAGGGACACATGCTTGTCCACTATTCTCCTCAGTTCACAGCTCAAACACTAGGGTCCCTTCCTGCCTGTCATCCATCTTGACAACATCTGACAAAGACCTTCTTCATTAAAGAGGATTTAGAAGCTATTTGTGTATGCCGCACAGGGGCTTTGGGGCTGAAGGGTAACCTGAAGATTCCACAGGTTAAAACAGTTCTCTGAGAAGAGACAATATCCTGATCCTTTTGTTTCTAGACAGCTCCATGTGCCAGTTTTTCCAAGACATAAGTCTCAAATCTAATAAAGTATATTTCTTCACCATTGCACCCTTCTCTTTCAATTATCTAACCTTGGGGTGAGGAAATACTGGGTTCTTTGACATTTTTTGAATAAACTTATCTCCTAAGTCTCTGAACAGACTGTGTCTTTGCCTGAAAAGCTCTGTCCTTTCACCCATTCTCAGTGCTGCTGTCCCCATTTATGCTTTCTTTATTCCTTTACCCCCAACTGTCTTTCTACAACCCTGCTAAGTGATTTTTCTTTCTTCTTTTTCAAGCATGCTAAGTCATGCTTACAGCCACCAGGAGCAGTGGCAGCAGCACTGTGATATATGCCTTTGGAAAACGTAAATATGCTGTGTGTGCATATGACTCTGTCCCCAGAATGAATCCCTATGAATATCACCAATATTTAGTTCAATGATGTTACCCAAGAATGGAGTACCATGCTGAATTGCCTGTAAAAAGTGCTCAAGAGTGGACGGGTGAGTGGGTGGATAGATGGAGGCCTGATGAATGGGTCAGTCTTAAAGAATTACTAGGAGTTTGTCAGGTGAAGAGAAGCAGAAATCCCTTACTTTGGAGAAGGTACATGAAGAACAGAATGTGTCAGGTCTATGAGGGTTTCTCTTGTCCAAGTAGAAATTAGGAGTCCCAGTTGGCAAAGAATCAGAATAAAGAGAAAAGAAAAGGGCAGTAGTAGAGGACTTGGTGTGCTTCTCTTGTACATAAGAAAGCTTGGGAATCATAGCTCTGATATATTATATGTGGATATATTTAACATCAATGCCATTGTGTTATATTTTCAAGGATATGTGTTTGCCTTTATTATTATTAGTAGTAGTAGTGGTAGTAATTCCAAAGATTTAAAGTTTCTAGTAATAACATAAGAATCATGGCAGACCAAAAACCTTAGACAAAAGAGAAATCCAGACTCAGATATGGCTCTAGTGGCCAAAACAAACACCATGTTCGGTTATATATTTTGAATCGTATAGTGAAGAGAACCATACCAGTTTGATGAGAAACAGACATTAAAATATCTATTTTTGTTTTTCACTAACACAAAGCTTGCTCTTTAATTTATAAAATGCTTTTTGAAATTTCATCCTCCTATGTGGCTTTGGTGGTTTGAATGAAGATGGCTCCCATAGGCTTATATGTTTGAATACTTGATGCCCAGTTGGTGGAACTGTTTGGGAAGGATTAGGAGGTGTGGCCTCATTGGACAAGTGTGGCTTCATTGGAGCAGGTGTGGACTTATTGGAGGAGTTGTGTCACAGGGGAGGGCTTTGAAACTTAAAAGCCTCTTGACAGTATATCCTCTCTGTCTCCTACTTGGGGATCAAGTTGTGAGCTCTTAGCTGTACCTACCATTATGTCTTTGCTTCGCCATCATGGACTCAAAGAACCTGAAACTGCACGCCCAATTAAACACTTCCTTTTATAAGTTTCCATTGTCACAGTGTTTTGTCATATCAAGAGAAAAGTAAGACAATTGCTGTGACTAAATGCCCAACAAGAAGCAACCTATAGGAGTAAATATATGTTCTGGCTCATAGTTTGAGGAGATATAGTCCATTACAGCGAAGAAGGCAGGGCAGGAACAATTCTAGGCAGGGCAGCAGCTAGAACACGAGGCAGCTGGTTACATCAGACTAACAGGAAACAAGAATTTGTGTGGCCAGACTCTAACCCTAAAGCATTTCTGCCTGCCTCCTAGCAAACCACTTTCTCTATATCATTTGTTCCCAACCTTCCTAATGCTGTGATCCTTTAGTACAGTTCCTCATGCTGTGGTGACCCCCAACCATAAAATTATTTCATTGCTACTTCAGAACTGTAATTTTGCTACTGTTATGAATCATTATGTAAATATCTGTATTTTCTGATGGTCTTAGGAGACCCCTTTGAAAAGGTCATTCGATGCCCAAAGGGGTCATGACTCACAGGTTGAGAACTGCTGCTTTAGAGAGAGACCATGCCTCCTAAAGGTTTTATAACCTCCCCCAAAATAGCGCCGCCAGCTGGGGTCCAGATGTTCAAACACATGATCTCATGGGGGGATATTTCACATTCAAAGCCAAACTCACATGTACTAGATTTTGATCTAAATTTGGTATGTAGTGATCACCAGGAACAATCTGGTAAGGCACAGGAAGACACATACTGTCTAGCTGGCAAAGAAAGCAGGCAAAATGATGCAGGGATACAAGAGTGCTGAATATTGTACAGAGTAATAAGTCATGACCTCTACATCCTACGGAAAGCCTGAAGAGGTGTACAGTTTGGAGAGAAAGAGTGTCTCCAAAAGAAGTTCTAAGTAATAAGAATAATCCCGTGGATTTGGAATACAAAAACATCGAACAATCTGAGGGACAGGATGTCAGCATCTTTTCGCTTTCTCCAGGCTGTGCTAAATCAACCAACAAGCGACTCCTAGTGCCATCCCACAACTCAGATGTGTTTCTTTGTTCATTTCTGATTACATGTTGTCTGCAGATGAGCAGGAACTCTGCTATAAGCCTTCCAACTCCAGGGTTCAGGCTGAAAAGGGAGCCTTTCTCCTGGAAGTGCTGTTCTCATCGAGAAAGAACAGGAAATGACAGGACCTCACTGCTCACCAAGCTTTGCCAGTGACGTCCTGAGCATTGCTTCTACTGACCTCATCTTGACCGTAGAAGAAGGCATCTGGTCAAACATGCTACCAGTGGCATGGGGGGATGGAAAAGAAAAGCCTAAAAGAGAAGGAGGAGCCTGTGATTGGAAGCTGCATTACTGAATGCTCCATCATTCCAACAGTCACACCACTGAAGACAAGCTGCAAAGCATTTGACTTGCATGATCTTTAAAATTCTTGCACACTGAGACTCCAAAATCTCATTAGATAAACACACAAAGTTGCATGTACCATATGACTCCATGGAACACATACATCAATAACTACTTAAAGTTATAGAATTCAAACAATGAATATAAAATTAGATAACAACCACTCAAAATAATTAGGAACTACTTAAAATAGCAAGTTATCACTTATTAAATTATAATTCCCCCTTTAAAATATTTATTTTATTAATTAAAATATGACTATATTGTTTCTTCCCTCCCTCTCCTGACTCCAACCCTTCCATGTCCCCACCATTCCAGCTTCATCTCAAATTTGTGGCCTCTTTTTCTTTAATTACTATGTATAAATTCAACCTGCTGAGACTGTTTAGTGTTGCTTGTATGTAAATCTTTTAGGGCTGATCTCTTTGTACAGTATTAAAAAAAATTAGAGAGTTCATCCCTGGGGAAGACTAATCTCCCTCTCTCAGCTGTCCTTAACTGCCTGTCACTCTTCATCTATGGGTGGTGCCCTATGAGATTTCCCCATTCACAATGACATGCCAACTGATGTTGTCATTGTTCAACTGTATCTTGTTTAGGCAGCCATGTTGTTGAGATTTTGGGGATGTAGCCATACTTTCATGTACAGAAGACACAATCTCACAGCAGACTTCCTGGTCCTTTGGCTCTTACAATCTTCCTGTCTCCTCTTCTGTGATGGTCCCTGAGCCTTAGATGCAGGGGTTACGCTGTAGATGTATCATGGGCATCCCATGGTCAGTTGTCCCCTGCATCCTGACCAGTCTTGGTTTTCTGTAACGGTTTCTATCTACTACAAAAAAAAGAAATGTCTTTGGTGAGGGATAAGAGTGACACTTACCTGAGGGTGTAAAGATCAATTTTTTAAATGTAGTTAAGAATTGTGCTCCTTTAGGAAAGTGGCAGTAGTAAGTTCTCTTCTAAGACCCATGGCCTCATTGGCCCTTGGTAGTTGGCAAGATTTCCAGTACTATGATTTCTCCTGTGTTGAGCAGTTCTCAAGTCACATCTGGATAGAACTGTTGTTTGCTTTACTCCCTTGTCAACATAGAACCTTCTGGTAGTATGGAAGCCAAGTCCTCGAGGAGGCTTTCTGGTCAGATCCAGCTTGAGTCCTCTGAGTCCTTTGCCTGAAGTGCATGGTTTCTCAGCAATAGGGACTTACCTTCAGCTTCTGGGAAGCAATCAAAGGCAATAGCAATGGCCTATACTGTTTGGGAGCCTCCTGGGCCCTGCTAAGCAACAACTCCAAAGGAGATTTCTTTTTCCTTGTACGGGAGTTTTTATTAAATATTCTATGGCTCTTGGGGGGCATTATCACCACAAATGGTATAACTTCATTTAAATTGTCTCTCTATATAGATACATATATAATTATATGTATCATATATAATTTTAGATAAATGTAAAATAATTTTCTGTGGCTTTTTTCCAAACATCCTTAATATTATTTTTATCTCTTCCATCCCTCTCCTTTATTGTCTTCCCTCCCCTCTCCCCAATTAAAGCTTCCTCTCAATTTTTCTCATTTTTGCTTTCATTATTTGACACTCAAGGAAAGGAAAATTGTAGGGACAAGAACCAGATTGGTGGCTGTGGCAGATGACAATACAGGAGACAAGGGAATGCAGAGGCTGACATACTGCTCTCTTCTCCCCATAATGTGGTCATACAAATATGTTGGCTTTTTACATAAATTTTTTTCTTTAATTGTTTAAATAAAGGTAAAAATAAGCTTTAGTAGTGAACTAATTTGGGGACACTAAAGAAAGATATCTATGTACAAAGTTGCTGATGGGTTAAAGCCTGAAAAAGCTCCATGGAAAGCTTCCATTAAAAGTGTTGTTGGGGGCTGGGGAGATGGTTCAGTAGCTAAGGGTATTGGCTGCTTATCCAGAAGACCTGGGTTCAATTCCCAGCACCCACAAGGCAGCTTACTGTAACTCCAGTTCCAAGAGATCTAACACCCTCACACAGGTGTACATGTAGGCAAAACATTAACGCACATAAAATAAAAATAAATAGTTAAAAAAGACAATCAATTTTTAAAAAGTGTTGTTGGTTCCATCTAGTTAATACGGACGATAACATAAAGTAATAGAAGTTTCAAATACATATAACTTTATCCCAGTTCTATAAAAAAAAAACCCTCAACATATACATACCTGGAAGAGAAAAAGATAAACACTACAATCCAGTCCCTCTCAGTGTAGCATGAATCTTAAGGAGTCTTATTAATAAAATCAAACCTGAGGCCAGTTATTGGGGTTAATGCTGGTAGATCAGAGAGACAGAACAAGCCACAGCTATTTCACCTTGCCGGATCCTCAGCTGGTCTTGTCTCCTCAGACTGGAGGCCTCTGAGTCCTCATCCCAATGGCTCTCAGCTGAACTGCTGCTCGAAAGCCTGAATGCTTAACCAGCCAAATGCTTAACCAGCTAAATGCCTCTAGTTCTGGTCTCCCCGCCTTATATATCTTTCTGTTTTTGCCATCACTCCCTGGGATTAAAGGCTCGCTTTCTGGGATTAAAGGTGTGAGTCACCATGCTTGGCTGTATCCTTGAACAGATGGATTTCTGCCTCTGGAATGCTAGGACTAAAGGCGTGTGCTACCACTGCCTAACTTCTATGTTTAATATTGTGGTTGTTCTGTTTCTGACCCCAGATAAGTTTATTAGCATGCACAATATTTTGGGGAACACAATACCACATCTCAGAATCTCTGGGGCACTATTTCTAGGATTCTGAGACCTCTGAGAATGCTCCCCTACAGGGCATCAACAGATGGTCAAGTGCCATTTGTAAACTGATGCAGTATTTACAAATTCCTAGGCATGTTGGGCAGTGGTGTCATACGCCTTTAATCCTAAAACTTGGGAGGCAAAGGCTGGTGGAGCTCTGTAAGTTTGAAGCCAGCCTGGTCTACAAAGTGAGTTCCAGGACAGCCAGTACTGTTACACAGAGAAACCCTGTCTCAAAAAACAAAAGGAAATTAAAAAATTCCTAGGCACATCCTCCTGCATTTTAAAGCCATCTCCTGGTGACTTATAATGCTTGTATATAAAGGGTTGTTGTACTATAGTGTTTAGGCAGCAATGACCAAAAATACTATATATATACAAACATGTTTTCCCCAAAGGTTAGTCGAACCTGAGTATAAACAATCTGTAGAGATAAAGGGCCACGTAACACAAATCTTAAATGGTCTTTAGTAATAAATAAATAAACAAACAAACAAACAAACAAAACCCAGAGCCAAATACTGGGGTGAAAGTTGAAAGATCAGAGAAGCAGAACAAGCCAGCCACAAGCTCTTACCTCCAGAAAATCCTCAGCCTCAAGACAGTGAGTTCCTGTTTCCTCACGCCTTATATACCTCTTTTTGCCCTTCTGTCTTCATGTCTCAAGCAACGGCATGAGATCTCAAGTGTTGGGATTAAAGGTGTGTGCCACCATGCCTGGCTCTGTTCCCAGTGTGGCCTTGAACTCACAGAGATCCTCCTGAGTGACAGGATTAAGGGTGTGTGCCATCACTGTCTGGCCTCTATGTCTAACCTAGTGGCTGGCTCTGTCCTCTGATCCCCAGATAAGTTTTATTGGGGTGCACAAATATATCACCACAGGGCCACTTATATATAACAGTCTTACTAATAGAGTCTACAGAGCAAGAGATTATAAATGATTGAATTTCTTCTGCTCATTAGCTGAACAGTCCAAAATGTCTACATTAATAATTATTATCTTAAAATAAGAATACTTTGTATTGATTAAGGTGAGAGATCATGCCCAAAATGTTACTGCCAGCATCACCAAGTTTAGGTATGTTAACTTTCTATCTTGTTTTTCAAAAACCATCTTTTAACTCAAAGTGCATTAATTCTCAAAGTGAAAGCAGAACAAACATAAAAACATGTGCATTCATTATGTATGAGCAGGATTTCAGGTCAGTCACAATGTCTGTGAGGGGGTTGGTCAGATTGGTTGAAGTCAGCATTGTTGGAATTTGGATGGAGGATGGTCCAGTGCACATGTACTGAATACAACCGTGTTCGTCTTACAGACGAGGAGTGACTAGCAGCTGCTTGTTCCTGGGAGTTCCCTTGTGCTTTCCTGCTGATAAGCACCCTCAGGAAGCTGTCCTCCACCCGTGATACCAAGAACATGAGAGCAGAGATGAGACTTTTAGTTTTCAGTGATATGTGGCTTGTTGTTACCAAGCACAATATTAAAAATGCCTAGTGCATAAATTCATATTTGCAGTGATTCAGAAGAGTCCCACATGACATATCATACAATAATACCAAATCCACCATGAAGAAGTTGTGAAAGGTAGTTACAGTGTGTCTTACTTTGGCAGTTTTCATACCTCTGTATCTCGAAGGCTTCAAACATGTTATTTAAAATACCTGGAGAGCCTGTTCTGCAGTACATTATCCTTGAAACAGGCATTGCTGAGGCACTGGGGCATGGATTAAACTAGAAGCACATGAATGAGGAGTTTGACTAGTATACTGCGTATTTAAGAGATACTGTCAATGGAATAAAGCATTGTCAAAGGATAATGGTTTCTAGCTGCCACATAAATGTCAAAGCAGAGCCAAAGCATTTACTTCCAAAGCAAAAGGCAGGAAAGTAATGTGATCCCCAGTTTGCACATAATAAGGCTGTAAATCCATCAGGAATTTCCACAGCATCTCACAATCTGTCTACACTAGGACGTGAAAACTGGATCAGATTCCAAGCCAGCCATCAGAGCTGGCAAGAGAAACCCCTTCCCAAGATGGCTGCTTCCAGAATGGCACAAATGCCTGCCTGGAAAAAGACCAGGCTGTTTTTTAAAATTCTTCTCAGTCTTACACCATTGTGAAAGATGAGAGACAGCTAGGATTACCAGCTTGCCTTTTCCCAAATGAGGATTTCTGTATCTAGGAGAAGAATGAGGTATGGAGAATGGAGAGGTATTGAAAAATACAGAAAGGGGAGATTTTTCCAGTTCCTTTCTCCCTGCAGTTTAGAGTGGGGAGCTACCATTTCCCCCCAGGAAACTCATGTCTTATGCATATGATTTCCATAGGACATATTCCTAGTGCAAGGTCACACTATGGTATCTGAGCTCCCTCTAGGGAAAAGCTAAACCCCATTTCCTCCCATAAACTGTGCCCAAACATTGATGGATCTATTTCACAACCATTCGCTTAGCTTCTGCATTTGCCAGATACTGTGGTAGGCACCAGTCTAATCAAGAGGCTATTGCAATAATTCAGGGAGAGCATATTGGTGGCACCCACAGAGAGCAGAGGGCTGCCTTAGAAGCCTTGGGGATATGGGGTTGCAAAGACCCAACATTTGCTGTAGAGTGGTAAGAAGAAAGGAAAGGGAGAACGGATTCCTTGGTTAGTTCAGCAATAAGAATCCAACCACTTAAATGGAGACACCTGAGTTAGTAGGAATCCTTGGATCTGGAATGTAGAATGGGATCTGTGCTGGAGATCCTGTTACAGAAACCTAATGTGACTGAAGCCAGAGAGAGTAGAGGTTTGCGGGCAAGAAGAGATTTGAAAGGAAAACCACAATTCCAGGGCTGGGGGAGACCCAGGAAGACACCCCCCCCCCCAAAGAGGTTTGCTCACTCTCCTCTGAGCTCTAATGTGCTCCTGCAATTATGTCAGCATTGGATTCTTTTTTCTAGGGCATAATGGACACATTCATATTGGAGATTTTGCTGCTTACCCCTTATATAGCCAGAACGAAGCAAGAAGAAAAAAAAAAAAGCTCTCCATCTGTCAGTGGCTTTTTAATCTTCTAAGGACATGCCAAGTTTCCAAATATAAAAAAGTTATTTTAAGAGCTTGTACATGAAAGCTTTGACAGTGTTTTCTCTTTTGCTGAAAAGTAACTCCACTGATTTAGATCTATTATTTAAAAATGCAGTTGTAGCTCTAAAATCTCAAAATGAAAATGTTTGAATCCTTTTCCCTCTTTTTTCTCTTGAAAGCACCTCTGGGTCATCTCGACCATAGTTTTGTCAATTGGTGGAAATGATGCTGTCTGTAGAGAAGTACAGAAGATTTCTGTGGTCTGTAAAAACCATAATTTAGGAAATACATTTTCTTAGGTGACTTACATAGTAAAATTAAGTAACGTAAGCAATAGTAGTTTTCTAAAAATACTGATCTAATGCTAGCCTTTTACTTCAGTTTAGTTTCATCTTTTCCCAAAATACATTTATCAACTGTGCTCACTAAGATTTCAACCAAAATTTGGGAGGAGAAAAAGCCTACATGGTACATTTGCTGTTTCTCACTGAGGTAAGATTAGCATATATGCCCGAGTCCATTAGCACATCTTTATGCATCCATTTCCCTGAGTGCCGTTATGTTTGAAATTCTTAGCAGAACATATATATGTACTCAGCATTTGACAAAAGATAATTTGAGTTTGCTGTGTTTGGAAAATAACTCACATGGGAGAAAGTTATATTAAATAAATAATAGAGATAAAATTTATACTTCTATATATTTCAAAGCTAATGTCGCTAACTTACAATGGAATGGTAACATGAAGACACAGTGCTGTAATGTGATTGATTTGTTTTGACAGCGACCAAATAATTGAGAGTGAAAGGTGTCAGCACAGATGAGATACTGTGTAAGCCACATTCAGAAGGCAGCCCCAGCAGCAACAGCCACTGCAGTTTTATTTCTTTTGATTTTGTGTTTTTCTTGACTTCCAATTTATTAGGAAGCCATGAAAGGGACACAACTTCCCCAGCTATGGGGATTTCCAGGAGCACAGGTATATTTGGAAGTTTGTCACGCAGCTGAAGAATGGGGACTGACGAAGGTTCTGAGACAGCAATGGTGAACCAAGCTACATGACATCAGTCGCTTCCTTTCTTTTGCAAGTTGCTGCTGCAGTGCACTTGGTCTCGTTTTAAAGTGATTTGGAGTCAGAGCAAATATCAGATTCCATTTCCCAGCTCCTTGACAAGAGCCAGCAGAGAAGGGGGTGTGCCTGACGAGGTCTCTACACCATGGTACTCAACTGAAACCCCAAGCACCTGGTAAGAGGTGCTCAGTTAATATAAAAGCTAAATGGTCAGGAGAGACTTAGTTAGGGCAGATCCTCTGCCCTTAGGCAAACATCGAGAGCAAGTTAATGGAGTAATACGTGAATCATACTGACCAGCTTTAATTCCAACCAACCACTCACTGTCTGGTTTTTCATGGATATTTTTAAAGGTTGTTTTAAACACTACATGGGATACTATATGGAACATGCTTTGTACAAGGTCTAAGTGTACAATGATGTTAGGTTACTTTCATGACTGAAAGTAACCATAAGCCACATGCGACCTTTTGGCAATTGTAAAGTGGCTGTTGAGAGACGAAATATGCTATGAATGAAAACCTACACAGATGCAAGCTTATCAACTCAAAATGTTGAAAATCTATTCCAGATTTGTTGATTTATTTAGATATGATACCTTTTAAAATTGAAAATAGATTCTTCTCTTATACAATACATCCTGACAACAGCTTCCCCTTTCTCCAATTCTTCCAGCTCCCCCCCCCACCTCCCCTCACCCAGACCTACTCCCCCTCCATTTCCTCTTCAGAAAAGAGCAGGCCTCCAAGAGACAATGGTCAAACAGGACAAAACAAGATATAGTCAAACAAGGCAAAAAGATCAGAGACTTAGATACGATACATTATTAAATTAATTTCTCCTGCTAATTTTTCACTTTTTAAAGCAAGGATGCCAGAGTTCTAAATCACATGTGTGTCTCATGTTGTTTGTCTTGTTCCGTGCTGGCCTGAAGGATGCCATGTAACAGCACTAGTTACAAGCTGTGTTGACTAAAAATAATAATACACATACATTTCAATCTTGGAAACTCAAGCAGAAACTTACAAAAGACCCACGTACACAACAGCCATTAGGTAGCACATCTTACAGCCTCCCTCTGTGGTTTGGGAATGCTGTGCTTTGGGTATGTAGAGAAAAGAAACGTTGTACTCTAAGGAACTTCCTTTCATCACAATCTAAAGTGATCTATCTTTTTAGACTCTAAAAGGAAATTCTTTAAAATTTAGAGAATTGTCATATTTGAAATGTAGAGAAAAATACACAGATATGTATGCATATCTTTACATATATTATATATTATATACATAAAGTGATATTAAATTAACAGATATCAACATTAGCTTCATTTGCTTATGAATCTTCAGGTTATTGTAAAAGGCAGTGAGTGGGTTTTGTGCTGCCCTATGTGACATATGTCATTACAGTTGTTCTTACTCATCCTGCTTGCAATATTTTATCTCAAGAAATTAAAGAGATTTTTGAGAATATTGCTAAAGCCTCCTCCACCTCTACCCAGAGTCACCTCACAGCATCCCTTGCCTCTTAGAAATAAGCCCCACCCCTCTTGTGCTGATAATATCATGATATACATACACGAAATAAAGAATTTTCATTTTCTAGGTGTGCTGAAGGGTTGCATAATGACACTGTACTATGTATGTACTTTTGTATTTTGCCTGTTTTGCTCACTGTTTTGTGTTTGAGATTTATCTGTGTTGATACAGATAGAGAAAGGTGTCTTTTTATTTATTTCATCATCTTATTTGGGGTTTTCTTTTGACCATACTTTTTTCTACCTTTTTTCTCTTTTTGTCCATTCTAATTGCATTATTGTGTTTTCTTTGCTCTCATCTACTGGTATAAAGTCTGTCTTTAGTCTTCAGTTATGACTGCCTTTAGGCATCTAAAGCAGCCTTTCCTCCCAAATGATAAGTACACTTTGTCTTCCCTTCTTATGTTCTATGTCAATGCTCCCTATGTCAATCATATTGAATATTGTTATAATCAGAAGCTCCCTCAACCTTGGTCATGCATGCAAAAGTCTTTACTGTGTGTAGTGCATTCCTTCCTTCTCAGTCTTCAATGACAAATTTTCTATTCCACACACCCCCCCTTTGGTTTTTTGAGACAAGGTTTCTCTGTGTAGCCTTAGCTGTTCTGGAGCTTGCTCTGTAGACTAGACTGGTCTTGAACACAGAGATCTGTCTGCCTCTGCCTCTTGAGTGCTGGAATTAAAGGTGTGCACCACCACTGCCCAGCTTACTTTTGTTTTTAGTTACTTACCTGGGCTTAGAATTCCAGGTTATTACTTTTAGAAAATGAGAAAATTATCATCCAGCCTCAATATTTTGCTGATAATAAGCATCATGTTGTTTTGTCATTCCTTCATAGCTAAAATGCAGTTTTGATTGTTTTTTATTTTAAAATGTTCTCTTTATCTTAGATTCTATAATTTTATTGTGAAAGACCTTTGGGTGAACTTATTTCTATTTCACTTGCTTGGCATTTGTGATTCTCTTATTATACATACAGTAGGACCTGCATTTCCATCTTATAACTGCTCTCACATATTCCCTATTCTTTATGGCATGCTGCCCATTTTGTGATTTCCTTAGATCTACATCCAGTTTACTTATTCTCTCTGCAGCTATGTTTACTCTTTATTTAGCCTTAAATTTCTTATTTAAAAACATATACTCCATTTTTAGAAGTTTTACTTGGCTCTTCTTTCACTTTTTCTTAGTTCTATTTAATAATTTTAAACATGCTGATTTTTTTTTTTGGCCTGCTTCTGACTCTCCTTAAGCTTAAGGGTCTGAGCAGCTGACTAAAATACTATCCTAGTTGTCAGAGTGATTAGTTTCTTTGGGGGTAAGTAATTTTCTATTTTGAACTTACTTTAAGCAGAGATTTTTTTTTCCTACGCAAACTCTCAACCTTTGGCGCTGTGTGAGTATTGCTAATAATAAGGTTTGTTTCTGTGGAATGCCAACAGATTTCAGTGAATTAGTTATATCACCACTTAGACATATTTCTGCCATGTAGTATTTCCATCTGGATTCCTGTTTCCCTTGATATGTTTTCCCTACCAGAGCTCTTGACAGAGACAGACATCTTCCTCAGTTCCCTCTGATAAGGAATAGTGGAATCGTTTTCACTATTGAGAAAACACTTTGAGCACTCTGGATTTTCACATGGGCCTCAATTCTAATGTCTTTACTGGCTTGAGCACAAGACCCCAGACCTGTGAGTTGGTGTAGAAGTTTCAGTGTTAGGAGAACTAAGCCTGAGTCCACGTCATGGAAACAGGGAAGTTGTCCATGGCACATCAATTTATTAATAAGTGTTTTCTAGAGAAACTAAGAGTTGACAGAGATTAAAAAAAAAAAAAAGTTCATGATGGTCTCTCTGTAACCTAGGAAACTAATATTGTGGCTCAGCCCAAGTCTGGAAACTGTAGGGAAGCTGCTATGGTACAAGTCACAGCCCATTTGAGGGCCTGAGAATGGGAGGAGTGAGCAAGACATTGTACAGACTGTGGCACCTAGGGGTCTGCTGTCCAAGGGCAAGAGATCAAAAGTGTCCCAGCTCAGGAGATACGGAAGAATAATCCACCTTTCCTTTGCCTCTTTCTTCTATCTGAGCTCTTAAAGAATTGGATAGTGCCTACAGTAGATGATGGCAGATCCTTAGCACAGGGATTCAAAAATTCAACTTCTATAAATACCTATACATGCATACCCAAAAATAATTCTTTATGAACCATCTAGGTACCTTTACTCTATTCATGTTTTCATCCAAATTAACTAATAGCAAAATTAATAGTCAGTATAATATTTTATTATTTTTCTGGATTTTTGTATTGGATTCTATTGTTTGTTTAGTTGGTGGGTTTGGTTGGTTGGTTGATTGACTTGTTGGTGATAGCCATCGTAGTGTATATAAAGTTGTCATTTAGTGTATATGAGGCTCATTTGGAGAGAACAGTTTCCTAGAGATTCATGCTGATAGAACTTGATCAGACTACATGACTATGAATTTTAAAATAACCACAAGGGAATGCACACTTGGGAAGTTACTTTATACTCCATGCCCTTCCAATGTCAGATACTGTCATTACAGTATTTGTTAATTGCTGTTAGACTTACATTTGTAGGTCAATACAAGCACATGAGACATGCCGGCCAACATTAGCAATTTTTGCCCTGAAAGAAATTATTGCTATGTTAATTCTATTTTTTTATTGACTTCCAATATACTTATAAATTTAGCTGGACAAAAGGTACATACCAATAATAGAGAAGTTTGCTTGAGGAGTTTGACATCATGTCTTGCTCAGTGGGTTGCGATTGTTCTCTTATTCCTCACAGAGTCATCCGTTTCCAACCTCAAAGCCATACTTGCCTTTTGAGAGGTATCTCATTTCTTTTCGGAACCCTAAGAATTGTGTACTAGCTTCCTTTCCAGTTGCTATAACAAAATATCTTGACAAAAACAACTTACGTAGAGAGTATTTATTTTAGCTTACAATTCCCAAGTCCATCATTGTAGGGCATCAAGGCAGCAGGAACTTGAGGCAGCTAGTCACATCGCAGTCAAGAACAAAGAGAGACTGGATGCATGCTTGCCAGTGCTCAGCTGGCCCTCTCCTTTTCACTCAGCCTAGGGCCTGGCCCATGAAATAGTGTTGCCCACATTCAGGATGGATCTGCCCACCTCAATTAAGAAAATCCCTCACAGATATGCTCACAGGCCATCCCAATCCATGCAATTCCTCATGGAAACTCCCTTCCTATGTGATTCCAGACTGTGTCAAGTTGACAGTTGAAACTAAGTATCATAGTAAAATATTCATATGCCTACAACCATTGCCTCATTTCCTTCTTTGACTACCTAGAGTGTTTCTATGGGAGTCATGCTTCAGTCTATAGGGGAGTACTTTCTGGTCAGTTCGAAATATAGTATTAACTTTTCTAGTAAATTCTATGTTACAATTGTTATTTTACTCTGACCTAAATTTCTGTCACAGGGGCTTCAAGCAATAACAAAATCACATTGATTCTCTACATTAGCATTTCATCCAGTATTGTATAATATAATCTAGGCATTTCCAGTGTATTTTTAATAATTTTCGCATACAATGAGTTGGTATTGTTCAAGAAAAATGTAATGTGCAACTAGTAGACTACAGTTCACCAGCAAGTTACCTCGTTTTTTCTTTTGTGTGTGAAGCTGAAAGTTTTTATTATTTTTATACATTTTAATTAAATTATCATTACATCACTTTCTTCCTCCCCTCTCCTCTCGCCAGCTCCTCCCAAATCCCCTCCCTCCAACTCCTTTCATGGCACACCCCTATTCTCAAACTGACACCTCTTTTTCTATAATTATTTACACATATGCTGTATAACTATCATACATACGTGTATGTTTGATTATGCACAGATATCTAAATACCAGGAAGTTTGCTATGAAAGAGCATCTCCTTTAAATGGCTGCATAACAAAGACCAGTACAATGACAATACCAATAGCCATGCTAACATGGAGGGGGACAATCTCAGGAGTCCCATCCCTAGACAAAGAACCGCAGGCAGAGACATAGAACTGGCCTCTCCCAGGGATAAGCCCCCTCATTCATTACCCAATACAAAGTAATCAGCCCCGAAACCATTCACACAAAAACAACAAAAACGGACTCACCTTGGTTTTACTTGATTTCAGCTACCTGCCCATGCTCTGGCAGATAGCAGAGTAGAAGACAAAGTATCCAAGTCACCTCAAAAGTAGAGGGCTGGTGGGCAGAGGCCCCTCAAGATCATAAAGTCATTGGTGCTCATAAAATAATATTGCATCTTTTTCAGGAGATTAATAGGTGGACCATAAAATTGCATTAATTTTTGGCCAACTTCCAGGAAGAAAGTTGTGTGTTTCCTAGGTAATGCTTTTCCAACCCACGAAACCTTGCTCTGAGATTATTTGCTGTTCCAAATGCAAAGAACATTACACTTCTTTACTTGAAAAGGAAAAAAAAAATCAAAAGAGGAAAAGTAGCTACCACCATTGCCAACACACCCAGTGTTTCTGCCCAGAAACTTTCCTAAACAACCCACAATTCTTTGGGATTGAAGGCAAGTCACCTGGGTAGAGTGCTTGTGAGCATACTTGATTCCCACACAGCAGCCGAGGAAGCCCCTCAAAGCCGCAGATGGCTGACTTATCTTGTCTTACCATGCCCCTGACATGCTCAGGAAATCTGATTCTCGCAAGCCCAAATTTCTGTGTGGACCTCAGACAGGGTTCCATATTGGGCCAATTTTCTGATCACAATCATTTGCCAATCATCTACATTAGAGAAATTAAACAACCACTTCTCATCTGGGATATGTCAATATTGTGTTCACAGGTAAATACTACTTACAAATTTAAAGAACAAAACGTTAAACCTCTTCGAATTCCACTAGTACTGGAAAAGAACCTAAAATATTACCAGACATAAATATCTGCCCAATGCAGAATACTATCAAATTATATACTTTAATTAAGGAGCAAAAATTTGAGGCCGATCATAGAAACTTCGTTGCTTCATAACTGCCCAATTCACCCCCAATTGACATGCTTCACATTTTCCTGACAAAAGCTGAAGGTGTTTTTAGTGCCTGAATATTTCTGAGAATTGTAGTTGAACTCCCACCCTGTCACTGAAGAGAAACCTGGATTTCAAGTGGCTAGCTATTAAGAAAACATTTCTATACTTACAGTATTCACAGAATTATCAATTATAAAAGAGATATTATCTCAAATTTTACCTATATTTTACCCTTTAAAAACTAGACTGTGTGTATAACAGATGTGTGCAGGACGTGCCAGACATTTTCTTTGGTAAGTAGGTTGTGCTTTATGCTAGTGTAAAACATTGCTATTTTCATGGTAAATGTTTGGCCACAAGTGATTTCATGCCTAAAGATACACCTGCCTTTTAGGGAGGACATAGGAAGCCTCAGGTCTCATGCCAGATTTTAAGGTAGAACTAATTCCTTTTTTTTTAAGAAATTTTTTTTTTTTTAGAAAAACAACATTTTTCTAATGTACATTAAGGACATTGGAGAGTTCACTGAAGCATATGCTCTGAGCTTTCAGGAGCAATCTGTAGTCAGGCATTTTAAATGAAAATTGATTTGTGATTTACATGGTCAGTGGGAAGAAAATTAACTTATGGAAGGTTGTAATGAAATATTAGACAAGTAAAAAGTAGATGGTGATCTAGTGGAACTAAAAGTCCCATCTGGAAGAATTCTGTGACATTTTTACATTTATCTGTGTTCTGCATGAGTTGTAATGTTAGTGGTAATTTTATGGGACTGAACTGAAATGAAAAGGGTGTTATCGCAGATTGCCTACAATATAGGATTGTGCTCAGTGGAGAGGCCTGTATCCTTTTCTCCATTTTCCTATAATATGACTCATTGCACTTTTTTCAGCTACTGTTGTTGAATGCATTCAGCCTTTTACTTGAGGTTATTAGAGAAGAACATCAAAGGCTCACAAACACAATCCAACTGCACATTTTAGAGGCACGCCGCGCCTGCTCCTTAGTTCTGCATTGTTTAGGTAATGTCCAGGAAAACCCTCAACTGCACACAAGAGAAGCAAGCCCACTGAATGTAAAGGTTTTATTTTAAACCACTTTCTTTTTGGTCTCGAAAGTATGATTGTCACCTCATCAAAACCTAGAACGTGTTAGCAAAATGGTAAATGTATATCTTCCTACAAATGGATTGCTCAAAAGTCCATTTTTCTCTCTTTGTGTTCCAATTTTGTGAAATAATTGCAATTGTTTCTGTGACCAGAGAAGGATAGAATAAACCTGTCCCTTTCTGTTTGGTGGGGGAGGGGTCTTGGAAGGGAGCCGGGGTGGGCTATTTCTTTCCCCTTTCCACTTACTACACTGACAGCTGCTTGTGACTTTTTTAAGTCTTTAATTTCTAAGTTACTATACCTTAAATCTGATATAATTTAAATACTCTGACCTCCACGGCAAAGCATAAGCCACGAAATTATTTGCCTTAGAATTTCAAAATCTATTATCTGCCTCTTTTCTTTTCTCTTTGTATCTTTCTCCATGAAGCAGAGCTGACTATAGGTAGAATTTCTTTAAAAAAAAAAATTCTAAAAACTAAGGCCTTTGGCTAAATAGACACTTGTACTGTATTGCAGTAAATCCACTCAATATTGGAAACAGTTCCTTTCAGACTGGCTGGTTGTTTGGACTGCTTCTTTTATTGCCATTATTCTCATCAACTACACTTCATTTGTGAAGTTTGCTACTTTAGGTTTATCCATTTTTCCCTAATAAGAAAACTACATGTTCTTTTTAGTGCATTGGAGTTGGGGCTGTTTGTCTCCTGCAGTGGCGGGGCTCAGGCAAAGTCACCAAGTGGAAGCCTCAGAAGCATGTTGACCACCTCCCCATCCCCGGCTCCCCACTCTGCCCACTACCCTGCCAGACCCGTTCCAGGGCTCTGACTTGATGGATCCAGCATACTTCCTGACTCTGGTACCATCCTGCTGGAAGTCAGCATGCAGCTAGTGTTGAGACTGTAGCTTTAGGAACACTTGGTGAAATTAAGCTGCTGTAGGTGGGGGAGGTGAGGAGAGAAAGTTAGAAAGGTGGGGATGAATTCACCGGCCTTACACAGGCCACACTTTTCTTTTCATGATCTGAGGCTTTTGACCCACAGCATTTATATTTGTGGGTTTTAAAAAACACAAATAGACATATATATATATATATATATATATATATATATATATATATATATATAAAACCAAGATATACAGGAATTATATGTTATACTTAATGATGTTCGCAAATTATAAACTCAAAATATACTACACATTAGCTATTTTCAAGTATGTGTGTGTGAGTTTGTGTGTGTCTGTGCGTATGTGTGTGTATGTGCGTGTGTGTAAAACTAAAACCTTCTGAGTCCATGCAGTGTTGCTTATAAGTACATGATGTCAGAGCTGACCACTTAGCATTGGATAACCAATTAGCAGGCTCCTCCCTCTGAGAAGACAATTTCTTCTCTTTCACCATCCCTTATTTGCCTGTAATTCTTTGTCTAATGGTGACCCCATGAGATCTTCCCATTCCATGTTAGCAGTCTATTGGTTTTGTCCAGTTTCAGGTCTTGTTTAGGTAACCACATTCTTGAGGTATCATGGATGAGGCTTCCCTGTCATTTCTAGGAGACATAATTTCATAGCAAATTTCCTGGTCCTCTGACTTTTATAATCTTTCTGTCTTATCTTCTTCAATATTCCCTGAGCCTTAGGTACATTGTGCTGGAAATATATCCACTGGGGTAGGACACCCCACGTTGTGCCCAAGTTGTGAATTTTGGGCAGTTGTGGTTTTTCTATAATGGTCTCTATCTGTAGCAAAGAGAAGCTTCTTTGGTTTTGGGGAAGGCTGGGAGCTACACTTATCTGTGGGTATAAGAATAAATATTTAGGGCCTGGAGAGATGGCTCAGAGGTTAAGAGCACTGGCTGCTCTTCCAGAGGTCCTGAGTTCAATTCCCAGCAACCACATGGTAGCTCATGACCATCTGTAATGAGATCTGGTGCCTTCTTCTGGCCTGCAGGGATACATGCAGGCAGAACACTATATATAATAAATAAATAAATAAATCTTTTTTTTTAAAGAATAAATATTTAGAAGGCAGTTAGGAATTACATTAATTTAGTAAAGTGGTGGTAGTAGGTTCTCCTCTAAGATCCATGACCTCATCAGCCCTGTGTAATTGGCTAGCCTTCCGATACCAGGTACAATCTTTCTTCTGTAGAGTATGCCTTAAGTCAAGTTAGACAGCTATTGGATACCACTAAAATATAAGTGCCACTATTGCACGCTTAGGATTATCTTGCCATGCTGGTCTTTTTTGTGGTTCATAGACTTCACAGCTGGGTAGGACTGTTGGTTGCTTCTCTCCCTTGGAAGCTTGCATGTCACCTACCAGTACCATGAATGTTAATTCTTAGAGAGGAAGTTTTCAGATCAGATGCAGCTCCGGTCCTCCAACTCTTGAGTCTGAAGCATACAGTAACTTCAGCAGTAGGCACACACTTTTCACCTTTGGTAGGCAACCAAGGCCAAAGACAACAGTCTATGTTGCTTTGGGAGTCTCTTGGACTCCCTTGATCAAAAACTTGAAAGGCTGTTTCTCATGCCTGGTATTAGGTATTTTGTTAGCTGACCTATGACTCTTGGAAGGAGCATTTAAGTTCATTTAAACTATATATGTTAAGTAAGCACATATACTTTTATGTACTGTATGTAATTTGGGGTAAATAAAAAAATAATTCCTTATGGCTTTTTCAAGCATTCCTTTTGTTATTTTTGCTTCCTCTCTCCCTCCACTTCGGTACTGACCTCCCTCCTCCCTCCTCAGGGTTTGAGACAAAATTTTTCACTTCACCAGGAACTTGTCACTTCAATTAAATGGGACACAAGTCCCTGAGATCTGCCTGTCTTCCCCCTACCCTAGCACTGGAGTTACAGATGCAAGCTGCTCCCTCAGCTTTTACATGGGTGCTGTGGATCTCAACTCAGGTCTTTATGTTTATTCAAAAAGCACTTTGCTTAGCTCACCCATTTTTTTCTCAATGGTAGTGACTTTAAATTGTGTGTTTTTCAAAATTTAAAATAAAACATTAATTTTACTTCTGAGAGCCAGCTGGAATACATTAGAGAAAGGAGGACCTTTGCTTTCCTCTTTCCATCTTTGTTACTCTATACAAATAGAAGGCAATTAGTTCTCCCACCAAAATCTCCTCCAATTTCAGATCCAGAGACTCACTGCGGGTGCTGTCAGAGCATTGAAAGAACCAACTGACATCCATCCCTCAAGTCATTTCTGCCATGCATGCAGTTCATAACATTTCTAGGAAAAAGGTCATGGATCTGTCACCAGTAGCGTTTGTGGCACTCAGAAAATAAAACAGGGTGGTTAATGATAGCTGGGGCAGCCCGTGTAATCACAGGATGCTGCCCAAGTCAATATCCAGCATCGGCTTTCCGTCCTGTCCATCTGAAACAATATACTGAAGTAAATGTAATCAGTAAGTGGCCGCAAATGAATCTTTTAGAGACATCTGCATTACAGAAACAAGAGATTCCTGAAGAGATGCTAAGTGGGATCTTTTGGGTTGTAATTGCAGTCCTGGGAACAATTACCTTAATTAATAGCTGCTGAGCCTGGGACCCTTGCTCCCTGGCTCATGGATGGGTCCACAATAGCTGTACTGGGAGTGCCTTGTGGACTGCACAGAACACACCAGTGGAGTAAACAGACCTTGGGGACCAGAGTCAGACACTGAAAGCTTTCTGATCTCCATCTCTTTGCAACCACAAGTACATCCCTGCTAATCCATCAGCGACTGCCATGGACCACAGAGTGGTGAGCTGTGGTTACAGAATGGGATCCTTTTCAGCATCAGGTTCCTGTTTAGTAAAGGGAGCCTCTCTTGAGATATACTGCTTCTGGTAGATTGATAGTCGGTTAGAAGACAGCAACTCTCTTGACATTTACTTGGGAATACATAAAGGGCTGGAGAGAGAGAAAGAAAGAAGATGGTTTTTGTTTGTGTGTCTTTCACCTGTACTTCAGGAGGCAGTCTTGAAGAGCTGGCAAAACATTGTCCAAAAGGTCAGCCACAGAGATAACTGAACAAGTTTCAATCCTAATATTTCCTCAACTTTCCAAAGATTCTCCCTTCTTCTCTTGGTATCAACTGCTAAGCACACTGTGCTGACTCTTCTCAGTCTAAGCTACTTCTCTGCAATGGTTCCAATGGCCTTGCTCTCAGAGAAGTGTCATTTCTCATTAATCTCTCCAGAAGCCTAGAAAGTGAAGACTCAAGCCAAGCAGCTGTTAACTAGATCGGGGATTATTTTAGAAAAAAGAAATGTGTCCTCTACCTCCTCTCCTCACCATGAGGCCTGATTGCCTAATGCTTTGCTAATAAGGTATTTAACTAATTGACTTTCTCAGTGTTTAAGCTCATATATTAAGAACTACTACTTGGGGCTGGAGAGACGTCTCAGCCATTAAAGAGCACTAACTGCTCTTCCAGAGGACCCAGGTTCAAACCCCAGCGCCCACACGGAAACTCACGACAGTCTGTAACCCCAAGATCTGACATCCTCACACAGACATACATGTAGACAAAATACAAATGCACATAATATAATATAAATAAATAAATTTTTAAAAAAGAAAAAGAATTACTACTGATTAAAGTTTTCTCAGAAATTACATAAATATTATTTACACAAAAGATGTTGGTCACACGGAAAAGGTACATGTCCAATAAGGATTTTATAACAGGTGCTTTTCCATTTATCTTACCATCTTTGCCCCTGAACAATGTGTATGGTCTTGGACACTGTAAAGTAGTGGGGGGTTTCTAATAGAAATGTTGAGACTTTTAATGCAGTTATATACTGCCTTAAACCTAGTTCACATCTGCTAAAAATATATTAAATGCTGAGCACTCACAAAATTCATCCTACTTATTTCTCACACTGGGGGGAAATGAAATGATTCCCGTAAGCTTTGTATTAAAATCAAGGCAGCATGACTGTATGGCACAACCCTGGTGTGCAGAGATAGTAACAGGTCCCAGCAAGGCCTACGGAGCTGAGTGATTGGTGAGAGCAGCCTCCAGTCTCTGACTGCGGTGTGTTTCTTTCCCACAGCAAGCAAAGTGAGAACAGCACAAGGGCCTCCCTCTCACAGAAGCATCAGAACTGACTCTAATAGCTTCTACCATTCTTGAAATAAATAATAAGCAAAGGGGGTGAGGGTCATTATTTTTCGGTATATTTAATGTGGTTTGTATTTGTCAGATGGACTCTAAGATGACGAAATTTGTTACAACACAACCACCACCCGAAATAGAGCTGTGTTAATAGTGTACAGAAATGCTAGAGGGAGAAAGAGGATTGGAGAATGTAGCAAAGTGGTAGAGAGATTGCCTGGCATGCACAAGGCCCTCAGTTCAATCTCCAATACAGAAAAATAATATATAGCACAGCAGTTCTCAGCTAGTAATGATTCATCCCCCAACTCCCAGGGAATACCTGGCAATGTCTGGAAACATTTTTTTGGTTTTCCTTATGGAGGAGGTAATGCTCCTGGCATCTACAGTGTAGAGACCCAGGGGCAATTCTGAGTGTGAGGAATAGGACAGCCCTACAACCAAGGCTGTCCAGTCCAAAATGTCAAGTACACTGAGCTTAGAGATGTTAGAGGGTGAAAGGGAGGGAGGCGGAAGAAAGCCTGATTGGATTTATAATCACAGAATAAAAGATTTTCTGGCTAGAAATTGTGATGAGCAAAGAACCAAAGGATTTTAATGTTGTTAGCTAGACTGAAACATTTTTTGCATCCTTCATAGTTTCATGGACTTGACTTCAGAAATTAAATTCCAAAAATACAGCATTTTGACTGTTTATTAGATACCAGGCAGTTAATGCTTTATAAACATCATATTTAATCATCACAATTCTACGGAATTTATGAAGTTGGACCATTTTAAACAAGATGGGATTTTTACTGAAAATGATTGGGTGATGTAAAAGTGTCTCTGGGAGCAATCAAATTCTTTATTCTCTTTTTCACCTGGATACACAGAGTATCTTCTGGTCTGTCTTGCAGCTAAGTAGGACCCTGTGACACAGCTCTGGCCAAAATAATGTGGATGAACTCAGGAATCTTCTTCCAGAACTATCCCTTAAAACTGTGCTGCGAAGTCCTCACCCCATCTCTCAGATGCAGAGGCTCTGATGCACCTAGAGCAGTGGTTCTCAACCTGTGGATCACAGCCCCTTGGTGTTGACTGACACTTCTACTGCATTATTTTATAAATGATTATCAACCATTTTGAAACAAGTACAGTTTACTTTTGAGAAGTGAATGTAAAATGACGTCTATGATTCCTCTGTATGTTTAGGGTAGAAAAGTCAAAGTATACAATAATCATTGGATTTTCTCATTACGGTGATAAAAGCTGCTATAAATATATTCCTGAAACACATCAGTAGTTTAAAATGTTAGAAGCAGATAAAATTATTATTTTGTGATTACCATCTGAATATATACCATTGTTGACATGTTTTTCAGATATTACCTAGACGTTCATTCATTGCTCATCTTTCCAAACACAAACACCAGACAAATTGGCTACAAAGATTTCAGTAATAAAAAGGGAAGAACATAATCAATGCTGTTCTTCTTCTAGATCAAAATAAACTGCTGACTCTTGACGAGTAGCCAAGGTCAACCAGAGTGATAACCACTCCGTTTGTAAGCTGTAGGACAAAGGGGAATCCCTCTAGGAAGAGTGTGGCCTATGGACACTAGATTGAAAATTCTTTAATTAAAAAAATGCATTCAATTTTATAAGAATTTGTGTCAGTCCCTCCACCTGGAGTAGGTTTCTAATATTTAGAGAATGAATCTTAATAGAATTATGCTACTACAGAGTGACAAAAACAGGATAGAACGAACAGGAGCTGAAGTTGTTAGAATTCTCCTTTAGTTTCTTGGTACCAGGGATTTCACTGAACTCAACATATGGAGCGAATATTATTGCTGTAGCAATTGTTTCCTGTTTCTATGACATGCTAAGATCAGGAGTAGTTATGGCCCATGTCATTGGTCTGAAATAATGCACATGCTAACAGCAAAGAGTCTGCTGGTGTAGGATCAATTTCCATGGCATTAAATTTGAAATTGGCCCATGAAATGAAGTTTTGCGCTCTCTCGAGGACATCTACAAAATTTCTTGACTCTGCCTGTAAAATTTCTATTCTTCCTGGAACTACTTTTCTTGGCTTTTAAGCTTATTATTAATAATATTTTAGTTTCTTGTAGATAACATTGTAACTTCAACATTTATTGTGTTTTCTTACAAAGTGGGTACAAATCACTAGTTAATTCATCATTCCTTAGATGTTTTACTAGCTAGTGACTTCATTGCTGTCCCCAGAACACCAGTTATGAGACTCTTTGACCCACATTCTCAATATTGCAATATTCCAACAAACAATAGAGAGTTTATAGTATAGTGAGAAAGATAGAACATAAAAAATAGGTTATTTGGAAAAGAAATGGGCTCTTATTATTTTTCAAGTGTTTCAATAATGTGGCATTCACCCCAAGTTCAGCAATTTGTTATTTGACCAAATTAGCTGTCTTTCAAGTCACTTAAGTTGTCAATAATTTGTAACTTATAGACATGAATCAGTGTGAAGCTGATTCTTGCATTGCTATATCCTTGTTATCTGCAATGGGAAGGAAGGGTTTGCAGAGGAACATGCCTTTTCCTCTCATTACACAGAGGAGCCATCCTGTCCAGAGGGCCAATGGTATAGAAAGCTGCAAGTGAGACTTTGGTCTTGGGACATCTCCACATGTTCATGCCACCCCTGCTGGCAGCCAGTGTTCTGTGAGGAATGTAAGCTTAGGAGTGTCACCCCCACCACATGGTTACACTGATGTATCTCCTTGTGACTCATTTTCCTGCACAGCAGAGTCTTTAAAAAAACATAAAACCTTATGACTTTAATTATATCAATCCATCTGCTCAATTGCCCCCCACTCGTGTTTTCCAGGCTCCCAGTTGTGAAATCAGAGCATGTGGTTATTTCCTCTGAGATGTTTCATTAAATGGTATTCGGCACAAGAGAAGAGCATTGCTGAATCTTTAATGTTCTGCTACCCGTAGATACGTGGACCTCCTGTCCCGTTTGTTTTAACATAAATTGTATGGAAACTCCTCTGTTAAGTGTAAGCTAAGCACACAGTACCGTATGAGCCCCATCCTGTGGACAATAACCTGAAGTTATTGTAAATTTCTTATTAGGAAAAAATGTGTGTTTCCGTTTTAATGATGAATTGGTTCGCTGAAATATTAAATAAGCTGGCAGTCTCAGAAATTATTATAATTAAAATTAGATTGTGAACCTGAATGGAAATATTCCCTAGTCTCTGATAAGCACATGGGTGCTTTCAACCCTGCCTACTGGGAAGTCTTTGTGGGATGCTAAGAGAGAATATATTGTGGATGGCACCCTCTGATATCTCACAGGACTGGGGCCCTAAGTGCTCCTGAGTCTTAGCTGCTGTGAATTTTGCTGTGAAGATTAGTTTCTATCAATTATTGGTTTTGGTGATTTCTTTTTCAGGTGAAGACAAAATGTAGCCATGTGTTCACCTCTAGGGAGGAGGTGGGGTGGGAGGAGAGGAGGATCTGCCAGGGGTGCTCCCAGAAAATGCCTTCCTTAGTGTCTCTGGCTATCCATCCTGCTTCTCAGCAACCCACCCCCTCCAGGTGTCAAAGCGTTTTTTGTTCTAACCATGCTTCTTATCTGTTCTTCATATGAGCAAAATTGCTATTTAATGGAGACTTCTCAAAAAAATTTACTTTCTTCTAATGTCAATCTTCTTCCTAGCACATTGAATTTTCCATGCATCATTAATGCCATTGTTTCTGTCTATTTCTATGACATGTAACATCTTTCTAGAAGTAAAACGATCCAGATCAGGGCACCATCTAACAAAATAACTTTGTTGCCAGACCTAACTGAATATAAGCTGTCTTCTATAATTCTTTTCAGGCTTAGTTTTCTCACTGTGTTCAGAAGCCTGTGTGTTTTGCCTTCCTACTTTTGGTTCACACATTTCTAATACGTTGTACATCCCAACCTGCTGGGTTATTTAGCTAAACTCTGTACCACTAGGGTGGTGATACAAGCCATTCCTTACAGTTTGGACCAGCCACTTGTCCTATCCTAATTAATATTATCTCATCATTTTCCTTTCCTTACTATAAACACGCTTCTCACTCGCCTGATTCTTTTCAGAAGCCCATCTGTACTGGAGCAGACTCACAGGCATTGATTTCTAGAAAAGGAAGAAGAAACAAAAGCAGTCTCATGCACATCATAAAGAGAATGACTCCCGGATGCCAAGCAGCATGCTCTGGACACTCCAGCTAGTTTCCATTCATCCACATAGTGACTCGGTGAGGCAGTTGTTACCATCTCCATTTCAGTCATTCAGGGTCACAAGCTGGCCAGCTGTGGTGCTGAACCTGCCCACACTGCCCAGCACATTGCCCCTTTCCTTCCATGTCAACGAGTCTCAGCCTGTTTCTCCTCTAAGGTCCTTGGTGTTGACAAGACATGGTCTACATCAGATTGCATTTATTCCTCTACTTCCTGGGCATTGTCTCCACTGAGCTTTTTAACATACAGGAAGCCCTTCTTCAGAAGAGCTGTCACTGAGGTCTATTGTAATTTATACCTATTGACACTACCTGCAGGTGATTCACCCCTGCAGCTGTCACTTCACACTGTCATCAGGAGTAGCCATAAAGGGAAATGGGATGCATGGTGCCTATCAACAGAGGACCTTGGTGTCTCCCGATGTGAACATGTTGGGGGGGGGGAGGATTTAGCTTGCACCTGGATTGTGCAGACACTTCTTTGACAGGATCATTGTTCATTGGCTTTGAAGGAAATCAAAGTTGACAAGAATAAACTACGAGGTGTGATAATTATTGAAAGAAAACACTAACCAAGCACATTTACATTTTCTGGCATAGCCCTTGAGTAGATGCTTTTATTGTTGGGTAAAGTAGCAAAATGCAACTGTAATGTCCTCCTGAGAAACTGTTAATATAATATGTGATGGGAACCCTCTACTCTGACCATTTCTTTTGGTGGTTTCAAAATAAAAATCAGAACCACAAAATTCTCTTTCTAAAGAGGACACTTCAGAGATTATTTGTCCTTCCTTGCATTTAGCAACCAGAAAAATTAAAGTGTGAGAGTATTGAGGGATTTGTTCAAGGTTAAATATAATGAGGATTCCTCAGAAAATATAACTGAAACTTCTTTCTCAATTAATATCCCAGCAGCCACACACACTTCTATGCCCTTTGCTTTGCTTCCATGGCATTGGTAATAACAGAAACTTATTCCTGCCTTCAGATAGTGTTTGCATCTTCTCCCTCACTCGTGTGGTTTGAAACAGCTAAGGCATCAGCCCCAACCAATATTCACTTGAATTTGAAATTTGCTCTACGATGTGCTGCTTTTCATTTTTTACCATTTCACACCTTGTCTGCATCTTGAGCAAGCTTGTAAGTTTCCAGCGAATACATTGCTTGTGATGATATATTGTCCTGGTGGAAAATTTCATTTACTGGCTGTGCCCTTTGCTGAACCTGTTGCTAGTCGGGGAGCATGATAAGCGTATAAGTAGCATGCTACTTCATTTATCATACATCGTTTTAGACACTCAAATATCTCATATACAATTCTGCATTCTGCATAGCAAAGGACTACCCAACTCATAGAAAAAAGATCTTTGAAAAAATTGTCAGCTCATGATTTATAAATGTATCCTCTTAATAAAAATTAATCATAGCTTATACTAAGTCTGTAAGTACTCCTTTTTTTTTTCTTTATAACCCTGCTAACCACATGTTATCAAACACTAATAGAAGGTATCTGCCTTTGTGATTTGGTGTATAAGAGGATTGGAAAATATAAAAGCACGCTCTATTTTCCATAATTGAATTACATTGTAAAATAAATCAGGGCATTGAGAATCTCAGCAGTGTCCCCAAGGGTTGTCTAGTACCATGCTTCTCACGCAGGGAGGCCCTTCAGCATTTTCCTCCCCGGGGAGTCAGAGAAATCACTTGCAGAAGTTTGGATACAGTGCACAGTGGTGAGTGCAAAGGCAGACGTCCCAGCCCTCAGTGACTATCTAGAAAGTCTGGGTGTTCAGGGTTATTTTCCAAGGCTGCTGCAGGAGGTCGTGCCTACCTAATTTCAGTAACTTTCCATGTATTGATTTCTGCTCTTCCCTGCCTGTCATTACAGTGTTTTACTAGCACCCATGTTTTATGTATAACATTAAAGAATCTACATTCTGTCAGAATGGGGCCATTGAAATTTTGAAAGTGAAACTTGATTTACATTAAACACTGCTTAGACTAATTAGGACCTTTCTCAAAGGAATTGTGAACATGAAATACAGCTAACAATTATGTGTTCACTGTCTTGCTGTTCCTTTCAATGTGGGAAGTACTTTGGAGATATAGAACCCATATAGGATGGGGACCATCAGCACCTTTATGAAGATACAAATTTAGAGCTACAGATATTTTTATACATGTGGGATTATTGACCCTCAGAAATAGCAGTGGTACCAAGTATTTCAGCATCAAACTCACTTACCTGTAAGTTTGACACTGCTGGACCACACCTTGTAGACATGGCTCATATAAAAGGGGAGATGCCTTTCAGATGATAAATCACTATTTTTTTCTAAGGAAGGATAACCCTTTCTGAAATTTGCATTTGAATGCAGAATTTAGGTGCAGTGCTTTAACTAGTTAGGAAAAAAATGCCTTGGCTACATATATGGCAACAAACCATTTGGCTCTTTCCACTTCTCACCTCTCTCTCTCTCTCTCTCTCTCTCTCTCTCTCTCTCTCTCTCTCTCTCTCTCTCTCTCTCCATTAGTTCTTCCTGATCTGGGGATTAAAAACCTATTTGAAATGCTCATTAAAGCTATAGATCTGCTCTACATAAAAATACATATGCTCCAAGACATACAAATTTCCACATAATTTCAGGAGGTATAAATACTCTGAGGTTCACACATGGATGTGCCAGAGAGCACTGCACAGTCGCCACCAGTGTGCAGGTTATTAAGTGTCTCCAAACTCACTTTTGACATCCATAAAACAAGAACAAAAATCGTACTTGCTCAAGTGGTATGTAGCCATCTTTCCATTGCTACAACAAAACATCCAAGATAAGTTCTTTGTAAAGTTTAAAGGTTTTGCTGTTGTTGTTCACGGTTTCTGAGGTTCCAAGCCACGATCACTTAGTTCCATTACTTTGGGATGATGGTGAAGAGCACATCATGGCAGAGTGTGTGACAAATCAAACCTTCTACATCACAAACTTGAAAGAAGAGATAAGGAAGAGAGGGTTAGGGTCCCACAGTAAGGAACAAGTCCCCTGTGATTCGATGATTTCTCAGACATTCACGAGAAAGGATGTTTGCCATACTGTAACTTACTTATCAGATCGCACCACCTCCTGTTTCCCCAACTGAAGATGTGTTGGGGTGTACAATTACCTGATTATATATTGCTTGTAGTGCTTATGCACCACAGTGGCAGAGTACGTATTTGCCATGAAGATCATACGGCTTACAATACCAAAACTATTTACTATGTGACCCTTTAGAGAAAAGGCTTGTCTTGTAAGACTCCTACATTTGAGCTATAAACACAAGGCAAGGTCATTTGTGGGCCAGCTGCCTTCATTCTGATGAAAGGAACTGGTTTGCCCTGTTGTGATAGCCTATGGAGGTTAAACCTGGACTAGCACTGACAGCTGATGACAGGAAGACCCTCCTCTAAACTGGTACTACCTCACATGTCCACCAAGAGAAAAACGGTTGAGTGTGAATGATATGCTTGTATTGCAAACAAGCACACAACAATAAAAAGAACAAACTATGTCTACTTCCAGAAGCATAGACGAAGCCAGGAAAGGTGGATATAGAAGGGTACATCCTGTGTGGTCACCTGAATAAAGTGCTAGTACATATCAAACTAATTAATGGTGATACAAGTTAAAGTAATGTGGGAAAGGTGGTGCCTGGGGAAGGGGACAAGGGAAAGCTCCCAGGCTGCTTGGATATCTTATACCTTCATCAGGTAGGTCAAGATGGTGGGGAAACATACTGATTAGTTGCTTTAAATTAAGTGTACTTTCTACATATAGTGGGAATATATAATTTGAAATTGTGTGTGTGTGTGTGTGTGTGTGTGTGTGTGTGTGTGTGTGTGTGAGAGAGAGAGAGAGAGAGAGAGAGAGAGAGAGAGAGGCAGGCAGACAGGAAGAGCTAGAGAGAATACTCTGAGCTGAAGCTATCAAAGTATGCCTCCTGATTCCACCACCAATTAGTGAGATAATTTTTACCAACTGTCCTAACAATCCCTCAGTTTCTCATACTGCAAAAGAGCTAAGCACTATAGGCCTATAAGTATCTTTATCTACAATTCTAAATTCTCTACAAAGCAAAGATGTTTTCAGTAATCCATTTAGTAGCAAAATTATTCTTAATCTGTATCAGGATATTTATAATTTTTATTTTTCCTGCTTCATGTGAAAAGAAAGAGGAGGAGTTTTTAACATTTTATTTTTTATTTTTATTTGTATGTGTGCATGTGCGTGTGTGTGTGTGTGTGTGTGTGTGTGTGTGTGTGAGAGAGAGAGAGAGACAGAGAGAGAGAGAGAGAGAGAGAGAGAGAGAGAGAGAGAGAGAGAGAGAGAGAGAGAATGCATACATGCAAGGAAGTTTATGCATATTCATGAAGATACACCCAGAAGCCAGAGAGTGCTTGGGTTCCCCTGGAGCAGGCATTATAGATGGTCAGGAGCCACCTGAAATGGGTGTTGAGAACCAAACTCTGGTTCTCTGGAAGAGCCGCAAGTGCTCTCAACCACTGAGCCATTTCTGCAGCTGCAAGAAAGAGGATTAATTGTCAGAATATTAATATGCTTGACTGTGGAATGCTATCTAGACTATACTAAGGTGTGCTGTGATAAATGACATGTATAACTACCACATGTGTGTGTATGCTTGCACTTACATCTGGACTTCAAGTAAGGGCTGTGTATTTATACCCTCCTCACAGAGTCTGCAGAAATTGATGCTATGCCTAGAGCAGTGCCTGTCCCATACATGCCCTTAACAAGGATTCACCTTATTATTAGTGTGCTCTCTGTTCTCACTCCAAGAAAAGCTGTGGTTGTCATTTTTCTTAAGGCCACTTGACATCAATATGAAAACTCTCCCATGTCAAGTCTCTAAGAATCATGGCCTATTCATTTTTCTTTAAACAAACTTTCAAAGAAAGGAGTAGAAAGGTTGTGAAGACTGTGGCCCCTGGGGGGGGGCATGCACTAAATCAACACCTGGAAGAACTTCACCACAGGGTCTCTCTAGCTTTTAGATTGCATCTCCAAGTGACCTTAGACCAGAAAACTGCTAAGTGTTCTTGGACAGGGTTTCTTGAAAGTTCCCTGGTGGTCTAGGAGGGGAGTTTTATTCAGTGTGGATTCTGCTTGAGTTTAGAAAATCCAACACTTGGTGCATTTGAACTGAACTAGACATCTTTGAAGATACCACTGAAGAGCTTCCCTGTAATTGTGATGTTTCAGTACTAATCTATGTCCTCTGGTACTTATGTAGATATGTGTCAGTCCAACAAATATAAGAATAAGTGAGTGAATCAACCTGCAAACAAATAGCACCTAGATTAAAATACAAATGTTAAAATGCCAAATGAGTGATCCAATGAAATCACCAAAGATTTTCTAAAGATATAACTGGACTGGTAGAAGGACGTCATTGAGACAGTGACATCTGACTCAGATCTGAGTGACTTGAGCATGCATCATCAACTGGTGAAGGTATTCCATATGTGAGATATCTTGGACAAATAGAAAGAAGTAAAATGACATACAGCATCTCTTATTGACAGAGGGACATTGACTGAAGACAAGGAAGGTCATTAGGGGACAGTATTTAAGGACCCATTTGAGAGGATATGTTTTATCACTTAGTTAATTGACTAAACCTTGTATGTCTGATAATGGGAAGGATTTTCTTTGATTTATTGACCTACACGGTACATAACATTATATCTATCTTTTTAGTATATAGTTCCATGAGATCTGGCAGACACAATAATCCATTGTAACTATCATCACAATAAAATTGAGAATTGTCTCTAAACATCCTATCAAATTTCTTTTTAGTTAGCCATCCATAGCCCTCAGCTCTTATCAATCTACTTTCTGTCTCAATAGTCTGCTTTTTCCTGAATGTCATAACCACATCCATCCCTTGAGTCTGCCTTCCTTCATTCAGCATATACATTTGAAGCATCCCTGATTTATAAAGGTGGATAACTTCCTTTGCATTGAACTTCATTGCTTGACTTTATTGCAGTATATCAATCCATTCACCAGCTTAAGAATATCTGAATAGTTTTCCATTCTTAGCAACTATGAATGAAAGCATCATAAACCCTTTGTCTTCTGTGAAGATACATTTTCATTTCATTAGGAAATACTGAGAACAAGATTGCTGTTAGATGTACATTAACTGCCAACAGCTTTCTAAAGTGGATGTATGGTTTTGTAATTTCATTAACAGTGTCTAGCTGGTCCTGTTCTTTCACATCCTTGTCAGCACTTGCTTTATCAGTTTTGGATTTGCTCTCCCTTTCTTCTTATTTATTGTTTTTAGCTGAGTCGTTCTAATGTGTGTGGAGTAACAGCTCTCTGAGACTTCAGCCTTCACATCTCTGATGACTACTAATAGGTCTCTCATTTTCTTTCTTTATACCCTCTTTGTCTAAAGAGAAATTTTGTAAGTTTTTTTTCTCCTTAGATTGGCAGATGGTAAAATCAAAGCTGTAGAAAGACATATCTAGGAATAGGAATATGTGTGAAATTAAAACCAGATGAGAGATGACTACATAAAGCAAGCATGAAGCAACAGAGTGGGTACCAAGTCTACAGCTACTGAGCAGCATCCTTGCAGTGACAGATACTGGTGGACAAAGCACCATGTACAGTGCCTGCCAGGATCTTGAAAATCATGATTACCTTTATTTACACTGCCCAAAATGCATGCAGGAACATTAGTTTTCTTGACATGGCTGCCACATGTAGACCCGGGCAATCTTCACACCACCAACACTGAGGACTAGCTTTGTTTGTTGTATAAGTGAACTAAATCACTTGCTTTAGATCATAGCACTACAAAGTGCTGGCTGAGGAATCTGATAATCTGGTAATATTCCCATAAACCACCAAATGATACCACCCCCATAGAAGCATGTCGGTTTGTGTTTATCAAATTAATTGAAATAATAAATGGCAAGAACTCATGACACATAAATATGTACAGTTATTATGCACCAATAAAAATTAAAAGGATTCCTTAAAAATGAAATCATTAACTATACCTGTTTCCTAGTTCTGGTTCTTCGATGAAAATTGACTTAACAGATACATCAGGCAAAGCTCATCTTCTCAGTGAAGTGTAGCACAGCTGCCATATTATTTGGACAATAGCAAATGAAATGTGTTTCCTTATTTATCTAGCTGAATAAAGAGTAATAGTTCCAAGATTTGGCTGACTGTAGGATTCCTTATGTGTTTTCTGTGGCTCCTTCACAAGTCTGTCCTCCAGTTGATGGAAGAGAACTGCCATGGACAGCTTGCAGAGACTCTTTTCTATCTCCTGTAGCAATTGCAAATCTGACTGTAAACTTGATGGGATATAAAATTACTACAGAGATGAACCCCTGGGCATGTCTGTGAGGGATCATCTACTAGGTTGATTGAGGTGGGAAGAACGACCTTGAATGTGAGCAATACCATTTCATAGGCTTTAGTCCTGAACTGCATACAACGATGAAAGCCAGTTAAGCATGCATCATGCACATCTCTCTCTCTCTCTCTCTCTCTCTCTCTATCTATCTATCTATCTCTATCTCTATCTCTATCTTTCTATCTCTGTCTATCTCTCTATCTCTATCTCTATCTCTATCTCTGTCTCTCTGCTTCTTGACTGTGATCACAAGTGACCTGACGCCCCATGCTCCTGTGACCATGCTCTCCCTGCTGTGGTGGGCTCCTCTTTGAAGTGCTAACAAAATGAACCCTTCCTTCCTTGAGTTGGTATAGCCAGGTATTTTGTTAGAACAGTGAGACAAGTAACTAACACATCCAGAGTCACGAGTTGATACCCCTTAAGAGCATGGCAGGACCCACCTTTGAAACCACTTCTGCAGAGCAAGAAGATGAAGAGAGAGAACAAACAAAAATAACAAAGAACCCTCTCTCCTTTCTCAATTATCGGCCCAGCTACAGGAAAGTCATTTTGTTGAGTCCCCCAAGAAGAGATAAGAAGTGATAACTGCACCATCAATAATTTAGTCTAGGAACAAGGGAAATCTGTGCCACCAGATCAAGATGGACATATTTTTAGAAATTTTATATTGTAACAGTGTGAAAAGCCCAGTTTTGTCAGGATTGTACGCTAATCCCCAGAAATGAAGTGCCCCAAATCCATTTGACTTGTCTTAAAGACATACAGGGAACTGAGAATTTGCTTTTCTTTCTTAACTACCACCTTCTTTGAAGCAGGAATTGGATGTACTCTGCTCTAACAGACCTGCATGTGGAAAGGGGTTGGGGAGAAGTGATACACAAGTGTCATGTTGATTTTTGGAGTCAGAAAATTGACAGATCACTGACCTACACCAGTCTTCAACTTCTTGAAACAAAATACAAAACAAGAGAGACTTGAGGACATTTCTATCAAAAAGGTACTAATGACTGATAAATTTCTACTCGTGACATTTTTTCTGATAATAATGATAAGATTAGAAATAAACTTTATTGAGCAGAAAGTTATGGTTTATTTCTAGATGAAATACAACCATAGATAGAAAAACAGAAACCCAATTAAAATGTTATAAAACCCCAATTTTGGGGTATCACAACAATTCTCAAGTTCATTCACTTTAGACTGTGATATGTCTTTTTTAGGCATTTTCAGATTCTAAATGGCTCCTGGAGAGGAGTTAGTACTGCAGAAAAATCTCCAGCTCAGAGGTTTTGTTTATCTGTGGGAAGCAGTTTGATTCTGTTTGTAAGCCTGAACCTTGGTTTCACTCTCTGCCCTGTGATCAGGTTCAACTTTCTTCTCTACAATTGGCCTTCCTCATCTATAAAGTAGACATGAGAATATTTATATTTAGTCATTCTGCAGATTAAATATCTTAATATATGATAAATACCAATAAGAAAGTTACTACTTATTCACTGATAGTTCCCTTTTCCTAGAATTACATTAGGAAATCACATATGCACTAATCATTCACTTCTATCATTTCACACACACACACACACACACACACACACACACACACACACACACTCAGTCAGAGAAAGAAGGGGAAGGGGATGTGCTGGATACTGTTAATATATGATAGCTCACAGCCTAAAGTTACCTGCCCTGGGAAGGCCCAAATTCAAAATCTAGATCATAGTTACACACACACACACACACACACACACACACACACACACATATATATATATATATATGTATGTATATATATTGAACAGAGTTTTATACTGCAGCCAAAGGTAGTCTAGAACTCACTAGGTAGTCAAGGATAGCCTTGAAATCTTAGTAGTTCTCCTCGGGTCCCTAAGTGCTGCAGTTACAGGTGTGAGCCACCACACCTGGCTTTGTCATTCATATTTCCTATCGACAGCATCATCATCTCCTTCTGAGAGGATCTAAACGGCCACATGTCTTCCTTAGCATCTGTGTACAGCAACCCTTTGCTCAAAATGATTCTTTCATTACAAAGGATTTTGCGTTATAGATCTCGATCCTAATGAGGCAAAGGCAGTCAGTGGCAGCCACATAGTCTTCAAGCAGACTTTAATTTTCTGACTATAAGAATGGCCAGTTTTTTAAAGGGGGTAGTGTCCTGGAGATGTAGTGTCTTCTAGCATGGTAGGTAATTCATAGAACTAATGTGAGACTTGGGAATTGAGATACCAGAGTTAAATGAGCTGCCATCAAGCAAAACTAAGTCTGTTTTGTTTCTGTAAAGCATAGAAACTGCTTTTCCCTCCTCCTGTTGTGTTTATTTGGTAGACTATGTGGAAGAATATCTGCCAAGCCATTGTCCCAAGAGGCTATCCCAATAGCAATATATCTTATTCTCATATCAAGCCTTCTCTTATGACTTGTATTTATTTTTATTGAGTGCTCACCTTTCCCTCACACTTATTAGCAAAGACACCACTGTCTCTCTGTGTGCTTGTTTGTCTGCCAGGCTGGATTAGAACTGAGCACTCACTCTGTTGAGGAATAACTCAGTTTTTACAGAAAATCTCATTATCATCCACAGTAACGGCTCTCCCTATTACACCAGACTGCATAGAGTTGCATTTAGATTTTCAGTAGAATGCTCCAGTGGAGAAGGAAATAATCTTTGAAAAGTACAACTGCCAAGCAATTAGCCATGTAAACCATGCTGTGACATTGTTGTTGCCTTTACCACTGCTTCTAAGCCTTCTACAAACATGGTAGAGGGGACAGAGAACACATGAGATTTGGGGACCAAACACAGAGTGAATCTGAAATATCATTCATGACTCATTTTATTTCCTTTCTTCTCTATGAACTACAGAGAACCCCTGAGGCTTAGGGTAACTTCTAACAAACAATCAAGATTTCAGCCTGATAGAAACCAAACCCAAGGCTTCTCTCCACCTGTCCCCATCCTTCAAAATCCTAAGTGGATTAATACTGGCCAACCTTTAGGTACACCATCAGTGAACTCATTCCTCAACAATTATGTTCTAAGTTCCTCTTGTGTACCAGGCCCTGTCATGGTCACTGGGAACTTCAGCAAGGAAGCCAAAAGCTTTTCTACTGGCAAGGCAACTTACTTAGCCAAAGGTGTGCTCAAATGGCATGTCATTTAAACATCATGATAAGCACTGTGCAGGAGGAAAACCCAATGTCAGGGCAGAGAAAATAGAAGACATATAATTTAGGCAGAGATAATTTAGGTTGACCCCCTCTTGAACGTGACAATTAAGAAATATTATTGGAAGATCAATTAAACCAGGGTTCTTGATGTCATATTTCAATTCCAGTCTGTATATTTGACCTTGGGCAAATTTCTTTGACTGCTTGAGCCTTAGTTCTCTTATGGAAATTTGGGGTGACAAAAGAACTTGTTTCTCTCAAGGTATCATTTAGGTGACTTTCTGAGAGTGACTGACTCCTGAAAATGCCGAATCAACAGCAGCTACTGTCACGACTCCTCATGGACAAGTAGGTGGAAACCCAAGTGCCAAGGTAGACACGCTGAATCTCATGAATCCGGATTGGGTTTTGGTTTTTTTCCCCCACTATGTTTCCTTGGTCAGTTGTCATATGGATGTTTCTAACCCCCAAAGAAAGAGATGGATGATTTCTTCTCTGCTCAGTCCTGAGACCTATTCCAGATCAACTCCCTATGAGATGTTTAGCCTCTCATCACTCTAACTAAGGAACTAGAGAAAGGGCAATGTGTCTCTCCCGCCCGTCTCAGTTCAAGGCCTATTTTAGGTGCATTCCCATGGAAAGCCACCATTTAATTCATGACCGTTGCTAGTGAGGGATGATTATTTCCACTGTACGGATGAAAAGGCAGAGGCTCAGAGATGCTTAGAAAGATGTCTTAGTGTCACACAGCTAATAAGCTTCACAGGAAGGTTCACATAAAGGACCGTGGACTTCAAATCCAATGCCTTTGTTCCTACAATCCAGTCACTTTGAGGCATCGCCTGAGCTAGCAATATGTCAGGTATTCCTCAGCAACTGTTTAATGAGTGATCTCACTCTCCTCAGAGGAATTCCACAACACAACCTCTTTCCTAGGCTAGCACTTTTCTTCAGCCAAGATCCAGTGCTTCCAGGCTTTTAAGTTAATGGTCACCTGTGTCGAAATATTCCAGGACAGCTGCTAGGTCATAGACCTTCAGAGCTTAGGTGTCTGCCATTTTCTGAAGACCTCTAGAATATTTTCTTAATCTTCCTCTGCTATCTCTGGGTCTTTCGTTCCTGCTGATCTGAATGGATCCTTTACCTAAGACACTGCAGATAGACTTCATTCCTTAGTGTGTATCTCACCTGGAATTCCATTACTACATATGGGACTTGGTGGGGTGGTTTCTGTAAAGCTCACAGCAACTGTATTCATAGAAAAGCATAGTGACATTACCACTTCAGGAGAAGTAGACACATTGACTTATTAAATATGGTTGGCATCTCGAATGCCAGAAAGATACAGAAGAAGAATGAGAGTGAACTAATATTTCTGACCAATGAACTTAGTCCCAGAATAAACATCCACCCAGGAAAGATTTCTAAAGGACATTCCCAATTAAAAACCAAAGGACAAACAAGACAAACTGAGGAAAGAATTCTCACCAGGGAGGTGAAAAGAGAAGGGTATTTCCAAATGATGAGTTACAGTCAGTGAATCAAAGGACCCCATAGACAAAAGATGGTCCCTGCTGTGTCCTGGGCTTTCCATGTTTATCTCATCCTGGCATGAGGACACTCCTAGTGTCCACTTGTCTGTACCTCTGTGCAACAAAGGGGCAGCTCAGTGAACATGGAATCTTCTCTGCACTGAGTTTTTTAAACCCCCAAGACCTTTATTTCTTATAACTAATTTTCTTTGAATATTTATTTATATTATTTACTTATTTTAGGAGATAAGTTTTTGCTATGCTTGGCCTCAAACTCCTGGCTTCAAGCAGCTCTCCACCCTGGGCCTTGTGAGCAAGTAGAATTACAGATTCATATCGTCTTTTCTTGATGCGTACAGAGATGAATCTCCTTGATAGGTAATTTTTGTGAAATGCACACACAGTGCATGACATACCCAGTTCGTCCTTATCACAGTGGTCACTGTGCTTCCAGCCATTTGAGGCAATGCTGTTGTTGACTTTGGGAATACAAACCCAGAGTAACTGTAATAAATGGAGGGGGCTGGGCTCACCCACTTGGGTACTCCCTGTAGCTCCATTTCATTGGGGTAGTTCAGCTAGGCTGGCTATATTAGCAGCCACACTTCCAGACCCATTGGACTGACTGTCTGACTTGCTTCCTGGTTTTGATGGTTGGAGACAATAGCATTGCCCACCCTCTTCCCACCCAATCTCAATGAGCTTCCTCCCAGCTCTCTTTAGCCTCCAGGTTCCTACTACAAGGGTTCATCTTAGCCTATAAATATCCATTTCTACTGATAACATATTTTTTCCCTGCACCAGTCTCTATATCCACCCCCGCTCCTTCCTTTGACATCTGGGGCCCACCCAGCACAGCTGTAAAATCTTTCTTGCAACAGGGCTTGAAGGCTAAGAAGAAATCCTTTCTTTTGTGTTGTTGCTGGCTAGTTAATGTACTGTCACAATGTGTCGAGTTCTTTTCTGAATGAATTAATTTCAAGGATTTTTTTTGCTTCATCAAAGCCCCCTTGCCCCTCCACTTAACAGACCTATTAGCTCCTAGACACCTGCTCTCTCTCCCATCCTAAGTAGCACCCAGAATAGTGTTCTTCCCACAGAACCACAAACGTTTCAATGTGTCTCTTTCAAAGCGTGTGAAGCCCATTACAGCTCTGCTCTTTCTAAAATCACGTCTGGGGAAACTGAGAAGCTCCTTTTGAAGGATTACATTATGGCTTTGATTTTTATTTATAAAACATAAAGGACTAATATATATCAGTTAGGACATTTTGCTTCCAAAGTGCATTGTAGCAAAATAATTGGAAGGCGGTTGCAGTGTGAAATATATGACAGCTTTACAGGACATAAAGAGCAGCTTTTTCTTTGTAATAGTGTAATTGCCTTAAACCCCACAATCATAATTGTTATCAAAAAATAATCCCAAGGAAAGGCTAATATAAGGTGAGCAGACTATTACGAGAGCCCTAATACACTCGATCCCTTGAACAGCAAATGCAACTCTCAATCTCCGGGTGCTTTTAGTGTCAGTCAGAGAGTACTCAGTCATTTCTGCGCATCAAGCCTGCAGTATTGATTTTTCCACTGACTGAAACAGCCATATAAGCATAAATTTTGCATGAGCCCTTTCACTTTGTAGACTCTCCTTTGGTCAGATGACACATGATGTGAACATGAAGACTGTATAATAACAATGCATGGTCAACCTGCAGGCATTAAAGCATGGGCTCTCGAGACTCTGAAGGACAAAAGCAGGATACAGAGCGTGGCGCCTTGCCAGCTCCCAGGAAAACAAATATCATTCCCATCTCAGCAGCCAGGGTGCAATTTTATTTTCTACTTCTCTCCAGTATGTTCACATCTCCTCTTCAGAAAACCCTGACAGTGCCTCTCTCTCTCTCTCTCTCTCTCTCTCTCTCTCTCTCTCTCTCTCTCTCTCTCTCTCTCTCTCTCTCTCTCCATGTCTGAACTCAGCTTTTTGGAACAGCATCCAGCAATAATGGCTGCATAGCCCACTGAGCCCTTTTCCTGCACAGCCCCTGATTTTCTTCATGTTGTTTTGTTACCCTTGCTGGTTGATGTCATTTCTTTTGTGTCACCCGAGAGACTAAATAGTATGTAACAACATTTGATAAGATCTGGTGTCCTGCTGAGAAAGTCTTATCTAAAGATGTGGCTCATTGGTACACAGGTATGAGGAAAACCAGCTGCCTTTTATATCCACATTCCATCTAGCCCACTGTGGCCCCTTGAGATCTTCTTATTCGTGAGCAGCTCTTTAGCTCTTGATGATGGGAATGTTCTGTTTGGAGTGCAGTAATTCTGCTAGGAGGTTCTGGCAAGGGGATGAAGGAGAAGATAACTCCCAGGCCTGGCCCCACCTCAAGTTCAGGTGGTGTCTTTGTCACTCTGCCCTAGCACAGTAACTTCAGCCACTTTCTGTAATGACATCATAAATGACACAAGGCATTCTCAAGAGGAACTTGAGTTGACCTGGGAAGGGTTATCTCTACGAACTACTTTTTCTCTCTTTTTCCCCCTTCCCCACTTTATCTCATGTGGTGTGTGTGTGTGTGTGTGTGTGTGTGTGTGTGTGTGTGTGTGTGTGTGTTATCCCTGACACACAGATAAGACCAACCAGAAGAACACTGCTTTCTTTCAAATAAAAATCATGGAGCCCAGCAGGACCTTGTTCTATTGAATAACTGCAAATGCACTCAGTTTTTGTCTCTGTGTAACCATTTGGAATAACAATAATAACATTCACCTTGAAGCTCGCTAACCTGGGGAAAGAGGTGTTAGACCCAACATAAAGCACTTCAGACTTCTGCAGTTTCTAATTAAGGACACGAACTTCACACTTGAAGTATCACTTGTTTATGTTCATCCAGCCGGGGTTTGCTTTATTTTTACAGAGAAGCAGGGCTGCTTTGTCTGGAGTGGTCTCATGGCTCAGCACCAGCAACGGGCGGGCGGGCTCTGGGCTTGGCCCTCTCCTTTCCTTTCGTGTCTTGTCTCGGGGCGCCACCTGCTCCTTTGTCATCAGCCTTATGTTCGCAAAGGGTTTCGGAGATTATTGTTTTTATTTCCATTTGATGGCATCACGGGAGACATTTCTCCTTCAAACCCAAGTTATCGTGGTGAGCAGTGTTCTCTGAAATGAATGTCAGGCAAGGAGAATGGGCAAAATCGCACTTGTAAGCCTCAGTTTAGAAGAGCTTGGGACCCTCGCTGAAGCGTGCAGGAAGAACACCTGGCTTGCTCTCACTGCGTAGGTAGCTAACAATTTGTGGTGAAAATGCCGTGAGCTTCCTTGTTAGTGATTTTTGCCCTCCTCTCACTGAAACTGGCTCAAATGCCAGCCGATCAGGAGAAGATTGCAAAAGTGTATACTGTGAACTGAAACTAAAGAAAACGATGACTCCCCAGCCCTGCTGATCGTCCATTCCAGACTCCTTTCCTCATAGGCAGAGTCAGCTGAAGGGTCCTGAGACATCATGCACAAAGAAACCACATCCCTCTGGCACACATTTAGATAGGACACTCCAGAGACCAGAACCTGCCAGACCGACCACCAGCACACAGTGAAGGGCACGTGGAAAGAGATCTTTTAGTTTGGGGTTTTGTTTTTCCTCATTTTACCATCCCAATCACCTTCCTAAAGTTAGATTCTAGCCAAGGGAGAAAAATCAGAAGCTGCAAAGATGTGAAAGGGTCTGTCGCAGAATCTGCAGTGTTTCCCAAGTGCCTAGTACCTTGAAATCATTCCTGCCTAACATATGGCCTCCCTTAAGTGATGGTCAGCCTTACAACCTTCCTGGTGAGGCCTGTCCAGTCATTTCTCTCATTGTCCTCCTGTCTCTGTGGAGAAATAAGCATCTGGCACTAAAGAGGTTAACAGGCAAAGATTGGTCACTAGCTCTTACAGGTCTTATCACCCAGCAAATACACCAACCTACTTCGATTTACTACTGTCCAGACCACATATGGGTCCTGTTCCAGATGAGTCAGAAGGGACTCTGAGCTATAGGCCAGTTGCTGTGGTTAGATCTCTTCAGTCGCCAGAAACACACACACACACACACACACACACACACACACACACACACAGAGAGAGACAGAGACAGACAGACAGACAAAGAGACAGAGATGGAGAGAGAGAGAGAGAATGAATTATGTGAAGCCATAGAACTTCCCTAGCCCTTCAAGGAATTTAAGAGTAGGAATTATTGAATGCTACCACAATAGTTTTCCAGCATCTTTGATCTCAGACCTAGCTAAAAGATAGTGGTAGTGATGTGTGTGTGTGTGTGTGTGTGTGTGTGTGTGTGTGAGAGAGAGAGAGAGAGAGAGAGAGAGAGAGAGAGAGAGAGAGAGAGAGGAGAGAAGAGAAGAAAGGCAGGTGTGGGGAAATAGGACACTATTATTTCTTAATTGCCAGGGTGGGAGAGCTGAGTATTTGCAAATACAGTAAAGTGGATCTTTACTTACGAATGAAGATCTGAGGTTTGGAAGAAGGAAGTGACTTGGCTAAGTTGTCAGTCAATAAGTGACATTAGTATCTAGATCTCTACATCTTGGTCTCTCCAACCTCAAACTTATGCTCTATTCACTACTGAAGAAGCAGTTCCAGGTGCCTCCTGACAGCAGTGTTGACACGAGCTTAAAAAAAAAAAAAAAAAAAAAAAAGAGGAGAGAAAACTTTCCGAGCAGCCTTGGCTAAGGCTTGGGTGATAAAGGTGACCCTGGCACTGTTGTAAATACTGGAGACTCTGAAAAAAAACTAGCTGAGAGCTTGGAATGATTATGTCACTGAGAATATGATGTAAAAAGCATTCACCCAAAGATGCCATAAGTCACATCTTTCTCTTCCATAGGTATGGTCCTTACATCGGGTCATTAACGAACTTCCTGTTACAGAGATTGGACAGTTGTTTGGGGGAATACACAGCCTCTGCTTCTGTTCATGTATACTCAGAGTTCTGAGCTGGCTGTTCCTTCCACTGGAATGCTTTTCCCTCAGTTCCACATGTTTATCTGCCAGGGGTCTGCTTACAGCATCTGATCAGTGAGAACTTAAAGCAATATACAGAAATCAGAACCCCAAACTCCCATTCCAGTGGGCATATTATGCTTCCTCCCTGCCTTATTTTCACTCAGAACTCTGAACACCATGCAACAGGACATCATTTACAACTTATTCATCTGTTGCCTTTCCTGTGGAATGTAAATTCCATCGGGAAAATAAATGACTGTATGGTTTTTGCTGGCTTCCCAACCCCCAAATCATCAAGTCATAGTAGACATTCTGTGACTATTGCATGCACGAAGTCATGTCACATGTCTGTTTCCTCACTGACCATAAAGGAATGAACCCAAATAGGTTCAGAAATGCTCATTCAGTCCCTGGGATGGTGTTCTTAGATTATTTGAATTCAGCAGAATGACTCCAGGGAGCTACTTGAATGGGTAGTTTGGAAACTGAAGTTTTTTTCTGGAAGATTCTAGTGGATCTTTGCCTTCTTGCAGCGTGCTGGAGACTTGGCCTACGACCTACTGACAGCAGCAGAAAGCAAGCACAGGTCTGCTAATTAAGGCACTGGATAGCACCTGGTTAACAGAGCCTCCATCCTATGCTTGTACGCAGAGGCTGGTGATCGACAAGCTTTATAAAATAGCAGCAATAATAACCTTTATTTAATTTTGGTATTTCTATACTTTTTGTATGTTGCCTTTGGGCAGTGTGCAGCTTTAATAAATAAACACACAGCTTCTAATGAGGGAATGAAACTACAGAATCACTACCAACCCCAGAACAACAGCCGAGATCACTATTGCACATAAATGGAAAACATGTAATATAGGTCACTGTATTGAGAGGCAGGGACCCCAGTGTCATGCAATAGGAAGAATGGATAAAGACGGCACAGGACAGGGGAAGGGATGCTAACAAGAACCCCTAAAAATAGGGCACCATGAAGAAATTTTTCTTTCTTTTCTTTCTCAAACACACAATGAGGTTTTTGAACTTTTTCTTATGCTGTTGTTCTGTTACCACAACGAAACCATCATCATTTTCGTGTGGAACGTTAGTCGTTATCTCCATTCCAACTCTTTATATCCGGGTTCATCTCCATTTAGCTGTTAACCTTGATCTATTCTAGACTGTATTTTTCAAATACCTGACAGTAGACCATAAGGAGTGGTCCTGAGCCCATTTGAAAGTCAGTATATGCTGTGGGCTGGGTCAGACCTCAGAACAAGAGTAGTGCTCACTGCTCTGGGCCTCCATCATTGGACTCCCCCCTTCATGGTATGATTTTCTCTATATATCCATTCTCCCTATCCTTCCTTCTCCAGGAACTGGGCATCTCTTGGGCAGCCATTGGCTGACTCTATCTGGAGATTGTATCCCAGCATAGGTTTATGCATACAGTGAGGTTGTACAAACATTTGCTGAAAACACTGAAGACTAAGTAATGTGGAGGTCAACGGCACTGAGATATGCCTCTTTCTTATTTTGGCTTGAACATTCCTGAGAGCCTAGCATCCATCAAGCCACCACTCCATCAGCAAAGCGGGCAGATCTCACAGTCACAAGGGTTGCCACATAAGAGAATCAAGGTTCGTATACAAATCGCCTCAAGTGTCCCCAATCCTTTTACATGCTAATCTTCCACTTTCTGGGTGAGAAGAGACCCACTCCAGCAAAAGAACACCCACTAAAGCCCTTAGTGAGGACCACCTAAAAACCAGAGAAAGGCACAGCAGACAGTGGAGTTTTGGGGAATCAGCCTTGAGAAGCATCAGGACCCCATGTGTCTCCAGTGGCCTGATACTCTTTAGCTAGTATCTCTGTTTCTCTTCAATCTTTCTCTCGCGTATCAAGCCATCACACTCCAAGTACTCACAATATCTCCTACAATGTCAACTTCAGTGGCCGGTTTTCTTCATCCTGTCTGCTTTCTAGTCCCTTATTGTCTCTTTAACCTCTGTGCCTACTGCTTACAGTCTCTTAGTACCTACATTTACTGAGACTATCATTAGCCCTGCTCGTTTGTTTGAGCCACCTCACACACATAATAAGACAGGAATGAAGTACCAGCAAGGCTTCATGAAGAGCGTAGAATCATTTCAGAACCTAGGCTAAGGCAAAAGGTCCTAACAAAAAGTGTTTCAACTTCATATATATATTCTTATAATTCTACCCAAGGCATCTATCATTTCACACCCAAACATGAACACAGATTAATCTATAAGAAAGCTAAGTGTGATAAATTTATAAAATGTCCGAAGAATTTTGAAAGTGTGAATATATATAATCATATTAATTAAATTGTATATAATTGAGTGTACAAACAGAAACATTAGTTAGAAACACACCTAAAAATGAACCTTTAATTTTAAAGAAATAATTGAAACTTTTAGAAATGAATTTGGGTTGCTTTAAATTGAAATACAAATGGTTTTTTCACTGTTGTAAAATTAACTGGGTCTCATACATTGGGAATAAAAAAAAAACACAATGATTAAAGTAATAAAAGACCCAAGCACAAAAAAAGCTGAATTATAAAAGCACACCTTCCGAGAGTGGATGGGAATGTACCAGGGAAAGAAGATTGAGTGAAGACTCACATTGAGTGGTCAATAAATACTTGAAGAATTAATAATAAATGACTCTGGTCTTAATATCTGGAGAAATGGAGCAGAATGTAAACTATGTTGGGGAGTATGAAAGTTTTAACTCCACTTACTTAAAAATTAAATCAGTTAAATACCTGGTTCAGATCAACTGGGAGCCAAATAAGTTCACTGTTAGCCAGTAAATTACTTCAGAAGCGATAGTCCCAGGTAAGGAAAAGGAGTCAGTTCCATGTTTCTAAAGCCAAGGGCATTCTAGGGGATTCAAAAGAGCTTCTTTAGTGGAGGCTCTGTCTTTCCTGCCACAGGCTGTAGCATCCATCACCACCCACACAGATTTGAACTGAGTGCTGCTGCAAGAGGCAACTTTATCTTTCTGTCTTTCCAGACTCCATATGCCTTAAACACATTGCTTCAAACACCTACAAAATTAAAATCACCTAGGAGAAAAGGAAGGCATTATCTGGAAGGGACACCAAAGAGGCTACTGTAGGGTTGGGGAGTGGGAAGATGGCTCAGATCAAAGCCTGTTGTGCAGTCATGAGGACCTGGCTTCAGATGCCCAGCACCCATGGAAAAAGACTGGTACAGTGTTATACACCTGTTATAAACCTCAGTTTTGCAGGTAGTGGAAGGTGAGACCTGAGGGCATTACAGTCAGTCTAGCTAAATTAGAACCAGTGAATTCCAGGTTCATTGAGAGACTGTGTCTCAAAACATAAAGCACAGCTCAATAAGGGAAGGCATCTGATATCTTACCTCTGGCCTCTAAGTGTACACACACACACACACACACACACACACACACACACACACACACACAGGAAAACAAAACAAAATCCTCAACAAAACAAACCCAGAGGGCTTTCTGGGTTTCTGACAATGATCTACTATTTGATCTAGGTAGTTGCATATATGTGTCACTTTGTGACAATACACTGGACATATAGGACATAGTTATGTCACTCTTCAATAAAAAGGTTACTTTAAAAACTACATAGGAATATAGAAGAAGGTCTTAGTGCCCATGTAATAGTGTTTGATCGCTTCAAGCGGATACAAGAGTGACTTCTGCTTATCACTGCTACTAGGTCCATTGACTTCCCCTTTGATGTTTCTTCATCCACTGTGAGATGATTGGCATTTTGTTCTTATTGCTCTTTCTTACCTGTCATCAGTCTCACCTTGTTGTTTATATAAATCTACATACATTTAATAAAGTATATGGTCTTGTACACAGTCAAGCCTCAATAAGTGAGATCATGCCGTGCATAATGACATTTCAGTAAAAATTAGATGTACATACCTTGGTAACCCCATAAGATTATGTTGCCTAGAGACATCATAGATATCTTGTTGTAGCTATATTAATTTGTGTAAATATACTCTATGATGTTTGCACAGTGAGTAAATTACCTAAGGATCTATTTCCCAGAAGGAAACCATTGTTATGTAGCACATAGCTATACTCATCGCAAAAAGAATGGAATCTGATGGAACAAAAGAAGAGCATTCTCAAAAGACCTCAGCATCAAAACTCCCAAGAGAAGGTGTCATGAGGCTAAGGGGAAGAAATACAAAGGAAGTTACTAATCATTAGAGAGAAGGAGAAGAGTATAAAAGATAAAATAGAGCACATTCCACATTGATATCTATCATCCATTTGTCTCTATCTATCTATCTATCTATCTATCTATCTATCTATCTATCTATCTATCTATATCGTCTGTCTGTCTGCCTGTCTGTCTTTCATCTATCTATGTATCTATCTTTCTATCTATCAATCTATGTATCTATGTATCTATGTATCATCTGTCAGTCTATCTATCATCTGTCTATGTATCTATGTATCATCTATGTATGTATGTATGTATCTTTCTATCTATGTATTATCTATCTGTCAGTCTATCTATCTATCTATCTATCTATCTATCTATCTATCTATCTATCCATCCCATTCTTCTCTCCTCTGGTAAGAAGAATAGTTCCTACCCTAAAAAAATGCATATCCTAATGTATAGAATGTGATGTGTTACATGGCACAAAGGTTGTATATGGAGCTAAGGTCCATGCCAGCGTTTGCTGGCCTAAGGAGGGAGTATTTAGAAATACTGGATGAATCCAGTGTATTCACAGAGTCCTTAAGGGTCAAAAAGGCATCAAGAAAGAAATCAAGAGACAGGGTTTCTCTGTGTTGTTTTGCTGCCTGTTCTGGATCTCGCTCTGTAGACCAAGCGGGCCTCAAACTCAGAGAGATTTGCCTGCCTCTGCCTCCCAGGTGCTGGGATTAAAGGTGGTGGTGGCACACAGGCTACAGAGCAAGTTCCAGGAAAGCGCAAAGCTACACAGAGAAACCCTGTCTCAAAAAACAAACAAACAAAAAAAGAGGAATGATGATAGAAGCCAAAGCAAGGCATTGCTGGCTTTGAAGATGGGAGCAGAGCCGTGAGTCAGCCCAGAACCACAGGTCCTCTCTAGAAGCTGAAAGGGGGATTTCCTTTAGGACGTCCTACAGGGAATGCAACACAGGTGAAACCTTGATTTTATTTAGCTCAATAAAACCCACATTAGACCGTTATTCTCCAAAACTGTAGAATAACACATTTGTGTTGTTTGTACAGCTTGTATGCTAGGGTCACTTAGCATGTATGCAACTCAGAACTTGCTGCCTCACTCAGAATGAATCTCCACGGCCCTCTTAGACAAAGACTGTTCACATCTACTCATTTCCATAAGCACAGCTAGGTTTACTAACTGCATACACATTCCCACTTTGGTATTTGGGGCAAAAGCCTTGATAATGAACAAGCATGGGGAGAGAAGACTGTGTGACCCCCTGCTTTGGAGAATTGTCATTTACATACTTCCTAATACTTTGGAGGAAATACACGTATCTGGAGTCAGAATTAATGTAAGTTCTGAAAAGAAAAATGTTCTTTAGCCATTGTAAGAGCTAGTTACAATTCAAACAATGTAATACGCCTAAGATTAGAATTTTCAGTTCTTTAGGAAGAAAAATATCTTTCCAACACAGTGAAATTTTCAGTTCCTGTTCTTATTGATTTTGCTTTTTCTGAAAATCATTAAGTATTATCTGCTAATAAAATCCATAATCAGCCTCCCTGAAACGCCTTACATAGTGTTTCTATGAGGCTTCCTGCCCCTCCCCAAGCAGCCCTGTGAAGCCATAGCCTCAGGTTCCATGTCCCTTTCCAGCTCAGAGAAGATGTCTGCTTACAAATAGAGACAAAATTCAGAAGGCCAGGGAGGGAACAGCCTCAGGATAACTCTCTTCCCTATAACCTGAAGCCTTAAAATAAAAAAAGAGTGTTTGTGCATGAGCTAAAGCATCACACATTCTGCTGAGAAAGGCCCACTCTCTTACAGACTGTGCACACAGGGAAATGCATAGAATCCACACTTACTCTTCTTAATTCTCTCTCAGAGATATATTGTCATATGTATGAAAGCTTTCAGAAAAGTGTAACTTTTATGCCAAGGAAACTGGTATTTTAAAAGGAAAATACCAGTGTTTAATGCTACTTATATTTACCATTGTGAAATGAAATAATTAGGTGGTCACTATGTCCCTCTCACTCCACAGTGATGCCAGAGTTGACAAACGGACAGACTTTTAGATAAACTGAGGCTAGTGAGGACATCACAGACTTCTTCCCTCCCATGCTCTTGGGCAGTAGAATGAGCTCTGAGATGCTTGCTGCCACTATGCAGCTGTAACCCAGGAGAAACAGAAGTTAAAGGTTTCTACATCTCCATTTGCTCATCCTGTCCCACCCCACCCCCACCCCCCACCCCCGTACTCAGAAATAACAATATTGTCCTGCATTATGGGAAATTTTGCTTTTTGAACATAAATGCGAAAAACCAGACTCTTAACATTTCCTTTGTCACAGAGCCTTGGAGTGTATTCAGTATTTTACATGCTTTGATATTGTACTTCATGTCTTTTGGCCCTGCCAGTACCTGGCTGGCAACAGCCCCAAGTTTTATATATTATGAATTTTATACCTAGACATTGTACACAAGCAAATCAGTCCATCTTGGTTCTGATTGTTTAATTTTACAGAAGCCTTTTAAAGACAATCTGCAAAATGGTAACGTAACTGCTGTATTTTTTTCTTGTTATAAATTATGTTTTTAGCATATTTTTAACCAATAGTTGCAATCTGTTTGTGGTTGCATTGTGGGTCTTTACTCTCATTGGTAAATAATAAACAAACAACAAACGAATGAATAAATAAATAAATAATAAATAAGTCAAGGAACAGTCCAATTTCCAATGTTAAAAAGCGGGCCAGGGAAATGGAAAGATCACAGGGACAGCGACAATCCACCTGATACGTTAAACAGGACAAAGAGAGGAAGCAGGGCTAGTGGCACTGGAGAGGTATTCTAACTGCAGGCCATTTGTAATTCTAAGGAATGGACAAACATATTATGCTTCTTGCACTATAACACACTGTTCTGGGGGGCTTATACTTAATTTTTTTCTTATTATGTTGTTTGAAGGACAAACTCATTCTTCAAAGAAATTGCTTCAGGGCCTGAGGGCTCATGTAACTTGTTTAATCGTGATTGTTATTTGATAGCATAACTTGGTAATCACACTATCAAAAGTTGGATGATTATCCAGAAGCCACACTAAACAAAGACCTTTGAAGACTATAGACTGACAAAATCTAACACTGTCTCCATGATAAAATGGTCTTGAATTTCAGCAGTGGTGGATTTTGTTCTCTAGTCTCAGTATTAACAGAGGGGGGAAAGGCAGCAGCTGTTAAGCTAACAGATATTTGAAAAAAATCTAGATAAGGTTTTCAGCCTGTGTGGAGAAGTGTGTCTGGCCTTAAGAAGAGATGATCCTTCTCAAACAGGCATGAATCACAACTTTTACCTGAGAGAGAAAAACAAAATGGCACCTTGGATGCCAATGTTGGGGAAGGAAGGAGACAGCGTGGTGGAAGAGCAGGGATACGGGGTCAAAAGGCAAAGCAGGAGAACGGAGGCCAGACAGAAAGTAGGTCAGTAGATAATGGCTCAACCAGTCTGAACACTCGGAGCTACTTCCTCCTTGAAGACTTCCCAAGAGTAGCTTCCCTCTTCTGGAATCCTATGATGGTAACAGGTCTGGGAAAGCAGGTACCTGGCCTGTGTAAAACTGAATTTTCTAGACCTTGAGAGCAGCCTGTGGAGACTGGAGAAGTCCGTGCAAGAAGCTACACTTGCCCTGGAGTCTGCAAATGGAGCCTTTCTCTAACCTGTCCCCGCCGTGCTGCCTCCCCACAACACTGCTCATGGAGTTTCTGCCCGTGTGTCTCATATGTATACCCCTCTCCCTATTGGTTGTCTTTATTACCATTTAAAACCTCCTCTGCTCCTTTAGAAAACTTGAGTACAGCTCATTGAGCCCAATCTCTCACTCGGCTCCCGACTGTCTTGTAAGATACACAGTGCCCAGATGCCCAGGGCTGCCTGAGCATGGGAGCACATCCACAGACTCCAGGAGATACACTGTACTCATGCACCACATTCACCACACACTACACCACACAATTTGCACTCTACACACACACACACACACACAAACAATTATATATTATACAAATAGCACACTCAACATATACTGCATGCATACATCTTACACATATACCACATGTATCAAACATGCAACAAATACATATATCCCATTAACATATACCACACACATTAAGTACACACAGTACATGCTACATGCATGCACACCACACATCACAGACATGATATATCTTATACACAATACACACCACACCACACCACACACACACACACACCACCACCACCACCACCAACAACAACAACAACACCACCATCCCTATAGCAGACTCAGGGTTTGACCTTGACCCTTACCACGCTATTCCACACTGCCATTTTGCAATAAGAAGTGGCAAAATGGAATTACTAACCCCTAAGACCCCTCTCATTTCTCTAGCTCTGTGATTTGTCTCTTTTTATGTTAGTCATATAAATGAGTTTTTACTTTGTATCATGTTTATGTATATTGACTTAACCAGAAAATTTACCACGAGTTGTGTCTTTAAGAAAGGCTGCAAAGGAAATGAGCCTACAAACCTAAAGTACACTCAGTATTTTTTCTTGTCTACATCCTAGGTCTCCTGGGACTCCAGGCTATCAGGGTTGAGCTGTATTCTCTGAGTTGGATGCTGTAGGAAGCATTACTGGGGGTGGAGGACAGCTGGAAACAAATCTGGAATAAGAAGAGGCTGGAGAGGGTGCCAGTCTGAGCAGACCCTCAAGGGTCAAAAAATCTTTTGCCCACAACCAGATTACAGCTCAACCTGAGCTTCATGTGTTAGAACTGAGCTGACAAAGTGAGTCACGACCTGTCTTTATGGTAGTAACAGGTTTTATTTGAGGCTTCAGGCATAGTACAGAAAGAGTTCCAATTCCAACAGCCACACTTCAGGAAAGGATGGTTTTCCTGGACAGGAAGGAGTGAACCAGAACTGCTGGTGTTCATATCCCATCTCCCTGGTCACAGCACATGATGCTCCCAATGAGCTCATGTCCCGTCAGAGGCTTTGGCACTGGATTAATTTGTTTCCTCTTTTTGCCTGTGGGCCTCCATACAGTAAGTTCTCTGGTAGAGTCCACAACTGACTGCTGTTCAGCTCTCATTCCGAGCAGACCAATTACCCAACAGCTGCTATGTTCTTATGAGGGACAGACTTGTGCTCCTTTTTATAAACAATGAAATTTTGAGGGTTTTTTTTTTCAGTTTTAATACTTAAGAAAGCACAGTAATACACTGGCCAATATGACACTCAGAAAACTTTGAAGTAATCAGCCTAGAAATATACAGAATTCTCATACAAACAGTAAGCTACTTTAGACTCCCATGATATGTACTTTATTTATAGCATAGTTGTAGTTGTTTTATGGTTTTTTTCAAGACTGCATGAATCATAGCATTAGATTTTTTTAATGTAAAATGCACCAGAACCTATAACATATACTTAACAAAATTACCCAGTGCATTTTCTGTGAATGGTACCCAACTCCCTTTCTCTTCTGTCTGACAACAAGAGTGCTGTGGCTCAGAAAATCATCATTTCCCTTCACTTTTATTTGACTGAAGACAGACAAGTATGTTAGGTTTCCTAAGGTATGGTGTTCGGCTCCTCCAACATGATATCACCTTAGAGATGATTGTGGCAATTTGTTTTCCTAGTGTTGTGAAACCACATGCTGTCCTCAGAAATTCAGGCCACATTTTTCGAGATGTCTTTTATGTGCCTTTTATTATTGTAAAGAGAAAGCCCATTTTAAAATTTAAAAATACAGAAAACATGAAAAAGAAAACTAAAATCATACCTGATTTATCAAGAAATGAAGGAAAAATGATTCCTTCTTTCTCTTTTCAGAAAGTTTTAAGCCCATGGTCTTAAAACTCAAAATCAACTACTGATAATGTTCAATGTTGTTCCTAATCACACACTGTGCCTTGTTTTAATGCTTCATCCACACGCTGTATAGTAGAGTATTGTCTTTTAAGCACTTTAATACATGAACAATAAGTTCATGTATTGCTTGAATTGTCCCTTTAATTTTGAGCTTAAGTAGACTTTTAAAGACCTGAGGATTATGTATTTGCTTACTTAAGGCACATAGCTTGAATACAAATCATTCAATGAAGAAAATAGAACAGATGAGGGGAAAGATTCTGATAAAATTTACATTTTTTTTTACTTGTGCAACCTCTAACAGATGATCCTCAACTTACTGTAGACTTAAGATTTTTCACATTTGCTGTGGGATAAAAGCAATAAATATCCAGCAGAAACTATATTGTGATTATTGAATTAGGATCTTTACCCAGACTAACAATGTACAATATAACCCTCTCTGGGTGCTGGGTTCAGCACCAAGCAACAACTCATAGCCAGCCGCATGATCGCCAAGGAAAACCAGTGGATCCCCTACAGTGTAGCACGAATCTTAAAATGTCTTATTAATAAAAACTCAGGAACCAGGTATTGGGGTGAATTCTGAAAGATCAGAGAAGCAGAACAAGCCACCGCCAACCTCACCTTGCCAACTCCTCAGCCAATTCTGTTTCCTCAAACTGGAAGCCTCTGAAACTCATCCAAATGGATCTCAGCTGAACTGCTATTCAAAAGCCTAAAAGCTTCAAAAGCCTAAGTTCCTAGTCCTCACGCCTTATATGCCTTTCTGCTTCCTGCCATCACTTCCTGAGACTAAAGGTGTGTGTCTTTCCCAAGCAAGACATGAGATCTCAAGTCCTGGGATTAAAGGTGTGTGCCACCATGCCTGGCTTCTATGTCTGTCTAGTGGCTGTTCTGTTATCTGACCCCAGATAAGTTGGGATACACAATATATCAACCACACTACAGTGTGCTGTGTCACTAAGCAGAATGTTTGCTGAGTTGGGGTATTAAAATGCACCTGGAATGGGTGGTATTTTCCACTTTGGATGAGCTTGTTGGGGTTGACATCCACTGTAAATGGGAGAGGATTTATATATGTACAAACATTTGCATACACACATACAAACATGCACTATCACTTGCACATACTTTGCATTTTCTTATTGTGCTTATTGCATGTGACAGAATACTGAAATCAACTATCCATTTCCCCTCCAAGTCTTATCACCACCCCCAATCCCAAAGGGAAGGTACTCCATGGAGCACTTTAACACCTTCTTTTGATCCACAGAACCTAGAGTTGTGTCTAATACATAATGAGTCTTCAGCAAGGGTTTGTGTGAGGAGAATTTTGGCCATCCTCCAAGTTAACATTAACTGTTAAATTAACATAGTCTAGAACCACATCAAAAAAGAAAAATCTCAGTTGAGTAATTGTTTATCATATTGTAGGTCTGTCTTTAAGGGATTTTTTTAATTGTCTTAATTAGTTAAGGATGGTCCAGACCACTCTGAGCAACACCATCCCTAAGCAGGTGATTCTGAAATATATAAGAAAGCCAGCTAAGCATGAGCCTTTAACAAGGCAGCAAGCAGTATTCCTCCATGGTTTCTGCTTCAAGATTCCTGAGTTCCTGCCCTGACACTCCTCAGTGATGGACTTTGACCTGAAAGTGTAAGCCAATTAAACCCTAAATTGATTTGGTCAGTGTTTTATGTTTTATCACAGTAACAGAGACTAGAGTGGCCATACATGTGCATACCTGTGTGACGACAGTCATCTTTTGATATCCATAAGGGAATGGGTCCTGAATCCCCTTGAAAATATTAAAATCTGCAGATGCTCAATCCCTTAAATTAAACAGCACAGCATTTCCACATAACATGCCATATATTTCTGTATTCTTAAGATCATATCTAGATTCATTATAATTCCCAATACAATACAAATGTTGTGTGAATAGTTATTATACTCCATTGCTTAGGGAGTTGTGGCAAACAAAAATGTCTGTATATTTTCAGCACAGGTATAAATGTTTTAAAAACATCTTTAAAATACACTTGAATCTGCACATGTGGGGCACGAAAGGCCAGTTGTATGTATGTCTGTGAATATACTGGTAACTCACATGTATATCCTTAAATATCACAAAGAATTGTTCCAAGGAATGAACCCAAGAAGGCATCCTAAATTGATTGGAAAAACTCTAAATGTCTCTGCAACAAAACAGTATTTACTCTATTGTCAGAGAAGGATTATTAGAGGAGACTGTTAGGCCAAAGGCTGAACTTTGGAGGAAAGGTAAAGTTTGGCCAGGCAGAGAAAAGCAGGCCTGGTGAAATAAACAGAAAAGGTCAAATGCATACCTCAGGCAGCTCTTGATTGCTGTTTACAAGGAGGGAGGGATGGAGGGAGGAAGAGAGAGAGAGAGAGAGAAAGAGAGAGAGAGAGAGAGAGAGAGAGAGAGGAAAGATGCCTTTTCCCACCCCAAGTACAAGCTTATTGCTTATTGTAAATTAGGGGAACTCTCATTCTAATAACCTTTGAAATCCCGAAAGTTCAAACCTATGGCGCTCCCAGACCTGAGGCCAGGGTGTTTAATCCACTGACCACATCCAGTGACTCCCTGAGCCAGCTCTGTTGTGAGTTTGGAGCAAGGACACTTGGGAGAAACTTAGGAGGCATAATTGCCCTTCTATCCCTACTTCCTTTAGAAGATAAACAGGAATTTTACATCTTATATCCACAGCTTCTCACATATCACACACATGATTATTACTTGTGTTTGGCGTATTGAAAGTAAAGTACATGTATTTACAAGGTTTATGTGAACATTTCTGGAGTGGCAGGTGGCTTCCAGTCAGTCATCCCCACTGTTGCAAGAGAAATGCTCCAAAGTTTAGATGCTGTTTTTAACATTAAAACAGGGAGTGTTTCTAATAATAGTTATTTCATCAGCAGTGGTTTTTAATTCAAATTGGTACTTTTGCAACTGGGCTGTATGTAAGCCAACCTTCAAGGCTGACAAGCACACCTTCCATCCAGCTTGGACTCCATTAAACTAAGCTTCTGTAAACAGACATCAATTACAACTATTTTTAAGGGGTTTAAAATGTAATCCAACAGTGCTGCTTAACTAAATGAATCCCAGGAAGTGATCTCCAGTGAATTAATAGAGCAGTGTGCAGACGAGTGGCTATGACTCTGAGTTAATGACTGGAGAAGATCAAATTAATTACAAGTGTCTCCAAGGAATTTCCTGGAGGAATTCTCCCTTATCAGTGGAAGTCCATTTAACCCTTCATGTTCAAAAACCCATACATTTTCTAATTGCTAGCATATCAAATAATAACAGGAATAAAAAGGTGTCTGCCTTCTCCTTGGAAGTGTAGGTTTCAGATGTATCAAAGCATCCCTCCCCACTGGGAGGAAGAATTCTTGTGAAGACCGATTCACCAGGCCCTTTTCAGAGACTGGAATCCAGCTGAGTTTGTGTTTGACCCACCATCTGAATTCCCTTGGCAAGGATCCACGGGAGATTTTAATGACAGTTTTATGGTTAAAATGTATCCAAGAAAGAACTTTAATTGGGGTTGGAGGATAGCCATATGAACAGGGTCAGATATGAGTCTCTACTGACCAGGATAAGGGGTTCAAAGCCATGATCAACATGACTGCATCCCATGAGGATGTAATAAAGGTTGAATATCCCTAATCTAATACTCCAAAATCCAAAATGCTTCAAAATCTGATTACTAACATAACTATTTAAGCAGAAAATTTCACAAATGACTTCACATGCTGGGTCACAATCACAATATAGGCATACTAAAACCACAGCATAAAAATTTACCTTCTGGTTAAGTGTGATGTGAAACTACTAAATTTCATTTTTAAACAAGGGTCCCATTCCCTCCCAAATATCTCATTATAACACAGAGACATGAACAGTGAAACCATTTTGCCTTGTACATATAGGATAGGAGATGTACAAGATGAGATTCGTTACAAAAGCTGCTAAAGAAGCCAGCTGGCCCAGTCAACCACAGCAAGGCCAACTCAAGCCACACTTTCTGCTCCATCCATCAGGTTCGGCAAGAGTTACCCTTATCTCAGCCCTGGCTTTGGCCCTCTACACTTCCCAGTGGTGATTTTTTGATATGAAGACTCCACGTTTTATGGTGCTGTGCCTTTAATTTTATTATCATGATGCTGAAAAAAAAATAGTGGTTACCAACGGTGGTAAGCTTGCTGAATAGCATAATAGGAGTAAGAAGGCCCAAATGGAAAAATCTACAGAAAATCAAATTGGAAATAAGAGGTAAATTGCAATGTGTGGATAAGACAGAACCTGTACACACAGACATACACAAAGTCATATTGTGGCAGAAATAAAAGGAATTTTGCTCCTGGACTCTCAACTCTTCAAATACAGCAGTGTCATTTTCTAAAGTTTTCCTGTCTTTGAGTGCCTGTTCTTTACCATTTATAGAATGAACTATTATATCCATGCTTTTGATTTTGAATGTGTGAGTCTATTAAGAACATAGCAAGCACTCATTCACCAAAATGAGTGAATAAATAGCAAGAGTTAGATAAGTAGACAGACAGACAGACTGGAGAATTCCTGAGGGAGCTAGTGGGAGCTGCTGGCTGAGAAGTCTCAGAAGAGAATTTCAAATAAAAGAACAAATAGCAGCATATAGATAATGTCATCGAGTTGAACACTCACAACACCCAGCAGAAATGGACTGGAGAAGTTGAGGCAGCCAGCTAGATCCCCTGGTTGAGTTTTACCTCCAGAGAGAAGCTTCCTGTGACTGAACTTCCAGCTTCCCACTGCAGACACTTTTATATCATGGAGTAAACAATAGTAACCTTTGTGGGAAATGGGTTATTAAACTCTAGCTATTTTCAAGGATGTTTTCACTGTTGGACTGTTCTCACCCCTTCCTGTCACAGAGTTAGGGACAGCCCAAGCCCAGGTGAGCAGCATTAGAGGACACTTTGAGACAAACATGCTTGAGTCTGAAATGTGGGGTGTGTAATCCTCCTTTCAGAGCCAGCTTCCCAGTAGCTCAAACAGCACATGAAAGTTTATGAATATAATGTACACTACAGATCCCTTGTGTCCAGGGAATGAGTTAATGCATATGTGTTTGGTACACATGCACCAAAAAAGCCACATATTGTATCCTGGGAAGGCAGCAGGTACCCCAGACCTGTTGCTTGTCATTACATATCCTGCAAAGGTTCATTTTGTTCCCAGTCCTCATAAAATCCTGAATTTGTATAGCAATATACCTAACTGATAAGCAATAGTTTTTTTTATTAAACTCTACTTTAATCGAGAGCGTACTGTTAATCATAATTAGCCAGCACGATAACACTATAATTCCCATGTCTGATTTTTTTTCAACATGTTATTCCCAATGCAAGGTTTGCCTTGTCCCTAGCCCTTGTCTCTTTGTGAGTTTTAAATAAATAGGGTGAGTCATGCACAGCTGGCCTGTAAGTGGAATCCGTACAGACATTAGGTAGTGTTCCACAAGGTGCATCCCGTTGTAAAGCTGAACTTCTTTGCATGAATTCCAGAATGAACTAGCTCTTGGAGACTCCCTCAGTTTCAGACTCTGCAATAACATGCTGTGTTTTTATGTGTCTTCTGCATAGGGAGATGTGGCAGCAGAGTGTGAAAGTCATGGCGTCACGTGCTGGAGTGGCTGATTTTGTTGCTGCTGTAAAGTCCATCAAAGATAATGGAAAGTAGATAAAATAAAATCACATTGCCCATTCCACACTCACCTGAGCTGGAATGGCAATGCACAGACACTAATTGGAGCCAGTTCGTATGAGCCTGGTGTTATCTTTATGAGTACTCAGACTTCGGAAGCGATCACACAAAACATGACAGGGCGATGGCGGAGGCGAGGGAAAGGACGGCAGTCTAGGAGGTACCCAGGCGAGAGGAGCTCGATGACTTTCAGGGAATTTTTTTCAAGCAGAGAAATAGAACAGTTGTTAAGTTGCTCAAGCAGAAGGGTGTATAGGGCACTCCAAATGGCAGTGTTTAAAAGGCTCCTTTGTCACTTTGTGTTCCCGTAGAAGAATACGTGGGGGGCAGAAAAGCCAACCTGGGGCCAGCCTGGCACAGTGAAGCACTGCCCTGACCCAGTGTGACTCTCGGATGTTCTGCCAGACCTTGCGTTCATGAAAACTCTTTTGATGATGATCTTAGCTGTAAACCTTAAATCTACTTTACATAGAAATCCAAATAATGTTCTATACAGAGTTATACAGTACATTTTCCAGGAATGCAACTCCTCCCGGCATCAAGGGAGGGCTGATCTTTGTTTGGTTCATGTTTTCCGTGGCCTTCAGATGTCGATTCCTGTGTTGCTGTGGCGTTTGAACTGTCATCTCCGTGCTCCTCGGTCCTTCTCATTCTCACACGGTTCTGCTAGAGTATCGCGCAACTAGGACTTCCACTATAGTCACAGCTAACCTTTCACAGATGGAAATGTGTTGTTTTATTTAAAAATTCTTCTTTCTCTCCTTTCTCCTTTATGAATATATTGGGTTTTTTTTTTTAACTTTTAGGAAGTATGGAGGTAGGTAGGATATACTCTTTGAATTCAGATTGATAAGAGAGTGTTATAAAATGTTACAAAGAAATTGTAGTTGATGTGATGTGGTTGAGACTTTCTCAAGAAAATAGAACAAAGGCCCAAACAGTCAGTAGGCAAGATTCATATTGAGCCAGGCCCAGCACCAGCTACCCATAGCACAAGGGCTATCCCATTTCAGTGGGATACTGATTTTCCTTGGATAGCCCCTGATTCAGGAAGGTGCTGGTTTCTGGGGTTGTGAGGAAGGCTTTGATTCTGCCAGTTTCTGTGATAGGGTTCTATAAATGGACATGGCTTTTCTGTCCCACCTTGTCCTGCAGCCGCTTTTAAAATAATCACTCAGAGGCCTAATATTAATTACAAACTGTTTGGCCTATTGCTAAGGCTTAGTACTAACTAGCTCTTACAACTTAAATTAACCTATTTCTATTCATCTATATTTTGCCACACGTCTCATGGCTTTACCTGTGCTCTAATACATCTTGCTTCTCCAGTGGCTGACTGGTGTCTCCCTTGACTTCTTCCATCTCTCTGCTGGAATTCTCTCACCTGGCTCTATCCTGCCTTGCTATAGGCCAAAGCAGCTTCTTTATTAACCAATGGGGGAAAAAAAACATATTCATAGTACACATAGGGGTTATCCCACAGCAAGGTCCCCCTGACCTGCCCCCCCCCCCGGCAGATACATAAGATCTTCTGCTCAGTAGGCCCATCTTGGCATCAATAAGTCAGGTGGGTATGTACAAGGGACTCCTTTGTCCTGGAAATGGTCCTCCTTTCTTTGTGGACTCCTCTATCTCAGGCCCTCCAACAGGGACTCATCTTAAACTTAAGGCTTGGATGCTTAGCACACCATTTTCCTATAGTCTCTGCCACCTTTGGACCTGAAGAAAGCCTTCTTCAGCTTTAATTGTCTGACACAGAGCCAGAACTTATAATGTGCTATTATGTATCCTTTATAGGAGATAGATACAGCAGCAGAGGGTGAGAATCCTCATCCTGGCCACACTGTCTTCATTTTTGTTGCTACTACGAAGTCTATTAGAGACAAAATAGGAAAGGTAAAATCACGTGACCCTGTTCTCAATTCACCAAAACCAAAATTTCAATGCCAAGAAGAGCTGAATATAAACACTCAGTATCTTTCAAGGGGGAAGAAGTTTTATCAACATAGGAACTAAAACAATAAGCACTAAGAGCAGAGTTCACAGTGTTGGGGAGAGCATGTGCCCTAGCCAACTATCAACCTTGTTTATTTCTCTCATCTTTCTTCCTATGGAAAAGAGCTTGCCTCAAATTCCAGGGGTGGCATCATGACAGGTCACTTCCCCAAGGCTTGATGTCCTCATATGTGATACCTGATCAATAATCTCTACCTGTAAAACTCCTTCAGAAGTTGATAAGCGAGCGAAAAATGATGCGCCAAGTACCCCTTTTGATGGGGGAGGCACAGGGATCGAATGTGGGGCTCTACACATGCTAGGAAGGCACACTACCACTGATCTAACCTCAGCTCCCTCTTTTAATTTATTTTCATTTTAAGACACTAAATTACCCAGTATGGCATGGACTTGAGATGCTCTTAGTTCAGCCCCCCAACATTTTGGATTCCAGGCCTATGTCACCAGACCAGGCTTTGTCTGTTTGTTTACCAGCTTGTGACAGGATCTTGATATATAGCCTAGGCTGGCCTCCGCCTTCCCAGTGCTGGAACTGCACATCTGGGCCACCACATTGGACCCACAAAGCACTATTGTAAGCTCCCTGCATATATAAATTTACCATCCTTAAAACAGTCTTATTTTATAGGTGAGCAGAGGCATGTACAGTCTAGAGAACCCATCAAAACCCTGTGGGCAGAATACAAGCAAGTGGAGTTTGTTTTAATCTATTATCATTTTGTGGCACTCCATTTAGGAAATGGTAGCTATTATTGCCACTGTTGCTCATTCTCTTTCTGTCTCCAACTGAGTGGAAGGAAAAGGAAGGGACACAGCTTCTGCAACAGTAAAGTTAAAGTGGGGTTTTCACGCCACACATGAGCTCTCCCTGAATCTTGTCCTACCAATGAATTAGGGTAGTAACATTCTTCCTTCATGGCCACTATGAGGCTCAGAGAGTGACAGAAATCTCTGCTACACTTTAGTTTCTTGTTGATTATCTTACTTATTCCCTAAATATGGAATAATAGAAGCTATTCAATCTCAGATACAAAACTAGCTTTTTTTTTTTATCCTAACTGCTAACTTAAATTCAAGTTAGCAGGTTAAATGGCATTTCTTCTATAGGTTCCACAAGGTAACTATATTTTAATATTCTCTGAGACCCCTTCTTCCTCGATGATTCTGAGGTTCCTTTTCAGAATTCTGAGTTAGTTAATTTACCATGGCACACCCCAGAGAGCATAAAACAGCCTCAATCTCCAGCTGGGAGCCAGGAAAGCCTGAGGCCAAGTGGCAAAGCATACTTTTATTTGCCTAAATCAAGTGTTGGCCAATCAGGACTAGCAGACTAGACCCAGCCCTCCACCTGATATGTATATCTGCAAGCTAAGATGTTTTTCTTTTATTACATTTTTGAAACTTGAAAGAAATCAAAAGGGAAGAAGTCTTTCATGATACATGAAATGACAGTAATTAGCCTGCAGTACACACAGGTGGCATCACTGGAAGTGTGCCTTGGCCATTCATTTGTACTCCGTCTGTGGCTGCTTCTGCACCCCTAGCTGAGATGAGCCCGCTCAACAGAGACTCTTCATGGTATTTCACAAGTGTTTGCTGAGCCTGGATTTATTATGTAGCAAGAGAAAAAATATTCAGGTTTTCAGTATGTTTTACAAAGAAATTCAGATACTGTCCAGTGTTTAATCAGTGAAGCAAATACCCTTCATGACCAGGCAGTAGTCCCCACAGTCAAGAAATTATAGGAGGCCCAAGGCCTGGGATTGTGTCTGCAAAAGGAGCTCGGCAGCTGTGTGAGCCGTAGGGAGCAGAAGATTATCGCAGCAGCACGGGCTTCACAAAATTTCCCTCTCGTGGCTCAGGAAATCCAGTCTGTGGGTCACCATTGCCCATCGGTAACATGCCCAGATGCTCATTTTCAAACATTAGCTCTGCCAGGAGGATAATTTTTTTTGTAAGCTGGGGGTGGGGCATCCGGGAGCAGTTCAACTGGCCCTTGATATATTTTTATTCTCTTTTTAAGTAAAAAAAATCCTGGAAATGGAAATGTTTTCAGCAAAATCAATTTGCAGAGAAAGAGAAGAAACAGAAGATTTTATTATTTCTGACCAAGTCAGGGGCTGGGTTCACCAGATCCATAAGGTTATGAAGAGGATGAGGAACCAGGATAGTGTGTGTGTGTGTGTGTGTGTGTGTGTGTGTGTGTGTGTGAGAGAGAGAGAGAGAGAGAGAGAGAGAGAGAGAGAGAGAGAGAGAGAGAGAGAGAGAGAGACAGAGAGAGACAGAGAGAGACAGAGACAGAGAAAGAGAAAGAGATTGTTAGATTGTATTATAAAGAAGTGCTTCTGAAAAATACCTAGACTTGAAGGTACATTTAAATATGTGGTGGCTACATAGAAAAGTGAGGGGTAAGTCTAGACACCCAAAGTGACAAAGAAGAAGCTATTCTGTACTTTCGCTGTTGTTTTCATGATGTTTATAAGGGAAAATGTAATCCTTAGAGTGACCGAGAGATGGGCCATAAATACCAACAGAAATTACTAAAACAGAGTCACTTCATGATCTGTGCAGTTAGAGAGGTGTGACGTCTAGGCTGGCCCCACCTTCCTAACCATTCAGCGAAGCTGGAGGAAGCATGCCTGTCAGCTTCATCTTGTCTTCCTCTTGTGCCAGGAGCTCCTCTCCTTTTCTTTCCCTATCAGACTGGAAGCCCTTGGAAAATGAGGTCATATTTTATTCATAGTAAATTCAAGCACTGAAGCCAAAGCTCTGATAGCTCTCTAATAACTAAATGTTTACTGAAGAAAAGCAAATACCTAGTTAGCTCTACTTTGGAAGTAAAGAGGCACTTCCCACTGAGTATGGAACTCTCTGGAAATAAACATGCTAAGCAACATATAGCTGTAGATAGATGTCTTTGTAACTGAAGCCTCAAGTTAAGCTTCTCCAACTTTTATTAAATCAGTATCAATGAAGTAAATGGATTTGCTGAGCTGGACTTTGGCATCAATAGTTACATGCTTTTTGAAAAGACCCCTTTTGTGAAGAAAAGACAATCCTAAAGTGGAGGCAAATTATTCGGCAACAGTGTCTCTCACATACTCCTCCTGCCTCATACCAACAGGCTTGTCTTTATAGAGTAACATGGGTCTGGTCAAACAGTAAGTAATGATGAATCAGAGCCTGATCATCCAGGATTCCCTGACCCTAAGGACGCACTATGACCCTAAAAAGACTGTAAACATCTTGGTGAATGAAAACATAGGGAAACAATGGCAGAATGTATGGGAATATGATTTTTTTTTTAATTTTCTGGAGCTGAGGACCGAACCCAGGGCCTTGTGCTTGCTAGGCAAGCACTCTACCACCGAGCTAAATCCCCAACCCCAGGGAATATGATATTTTACAGGCTGTTAACCAACGAACCCCAGTATCAACTTGAACAAGTCAGAGACAAGAAGATAAAAAGAAGTCCCAGGTCTTCCTTAAGGAATTCAAAACAACAGCCCCAGCCCTAGGAAGTAGACTCCAATTCTTCTTCATTATTCCTACCTCTGGGATGGGTTACGATTTGTGATTTGTTACCAAAGGACAGAGCTTGAGGAGAGAAAATGCAGGATAATGATCAAGTCAGGAAGGTTAGTGCCATAGTCAGTGTTTGAGCTCATAGTCCCTGCGTCACGGGATGAAAGTTTTATTTCTATATAGTTTCCCTTCCCTTAACTTTATTGAATCAAGACAAAAAGATGAGTTAAACTTAAATTGAGGGACATTCTACAGTATTCCTGGCCAATGTTCCCTTGAACTTTAAGGTCATACACAACATGGAAGGATTAAGAAACTAGTCCAGAATTGGGAGAGTAGACAAGTAACAATAAGATGGAAATCTACATCTGATCCTCAGACAAGAGGGTACTCATGAAACAACTGAAAAAGAAAAGAAAGAACATCATCAGAGAAGTAAATACAAAATAGTTCCCTGTTGTAGAATAATTTTTTTGTACACTGTGAAGATGTGTCTTTACCAAGGTGCCCTCTGATTAGTTTAATAAAGAGCTGAATAGTCAATAGCTAGGCAGGAAGAGGTTAAGTGGGACTTCCAGGCAGAGAGCGAGGGAGAGAAGATAAATTGAGGTGCAAAAGAGATGCCAGAGGAAACAGAAGGTGCAAGAAGGAAGAGAGGTAAAAAGCCACAAGGCAAAATGTAGATTAATAGAAATGGATTAATTTAAGTGTAAGAGCTAGTTAGAAACAAGCCTAAGCTAAGGTAGAGCTTTCATAATTAATAAGAAGTTTCCATGTTGTTATTTGGGAGCTGGTTGGTGGGGTAGTGAAAGATGTGTTACAGTTCCCAGCAACTTGTTAACTTTATCAATGAAATTATTTAGGTACAGAATCCACTTTATAGAAGTCAGTGGTGACAATAGTGTTATAATGCTAAAGCAATGAAAGAAAGTAAGAGCTTATATACTTAAAATATTATTGGAACATAAACTATAAAGAGTAAAAGGAATGGCAACTGTATGTTTACCACTAACAAATTTGACTTACTTAAATAGCCATATTCAAGGATTTGGTGAATTCCTAATTTTGATTTCAAATGTCTCTCCATAAGATTTCTTTCTGCCTACCAGTATTTAATTTGAGCTACCCACATATAAAATTCTCTTTCAACATATAGCTGGCAGTATTGTGCTTCTAGATAAATTGTCTTTGAACTGTATAAACAAGAAAATTTATGAAACAGCTGAATTTTAAATAAACCTGGGTAGATAGGAAGTGCTTTTCAGTCTCCCAGCTAACATGTCTGCATATCCAGAAAAGCATATATCATGGAATGAATCTTCAAGACAGGATAGAGCATATAGGATCTCAAAGGTTTGCCATCAACAATTGAGTGAGGACAGACTTTCACAAGTTCTGTTACCCTCATGGCCAGTGAGACATTCTTCTGGGATTCTGTGGAAGCCAGACTACCTCACAAGGCAAAGTGGGAACTGTGGATAAACAGAAGTCCCTGAAAGTTCACTCTGTAAGAGAAACTCTGAGAAGCATAGAAGTGCATTTCAGAAAGGTCCCTGACATAAGAACGAAAGGACATCATTAGACTATGACCAGAAACTGTAAATAAGCTGCCTTGAGAGATCTAGGTCCTGGAGGCACAGAGCAATGGCACTAGCCCTGATTGTGGTCACTTTGTGCACGGTCGGGGTGAGGGAAACTTACCTTCCTGGTTGTGCTTATGCCCACAGTGGTCAGACAGGCTTCATAACCCAGGTTACAGTGTGCAATTCACCCACTTCTTACTTCATGAAGAGCCCGTACTCTTATGCTGTACACAGAAGGGTACAGTGAATGAAGGGTGCTCAGTGGGTTCTTATTTGACTTCCAGGGCCTTCTCATAGATTACAGTCAGGTCATCCTGAGCATGCATGTATGCAAGTATGCTCGCCCTAGCTATTGCGTTATTGCCCTAAGGCTTGTCTTTGTTTGCTATTACAAACGAAAGTCTTCCTGGTAGTTCTTGAGAGCAGGAAGCCTAACATCAAAGATCAAGTCTCTGGTGAGCCTTCTTGCTGCATCATCCACAGCAGAAGGTGAGAGATGAAAAAAAAAAAGGCAACAAATTAAGCTCCCAGTCTCAGGGTCTCTACAATCAGCTTAGTCCATTCACAAGATCAGCCCCTCATGGCTTCAATACCAGCCATTAGGCACCATCTCCCAAGGCTGGTGAGTCAGGGATTAAACCAACACAACAACTTGGAGAAAACACTCAAACCGTAGCTGAGCCTTCTTTTCATGATCAATGGTTGTTCTTTTATCACTGTAAGAAACCCATTCATAATGATTCTATATCTGTGTTCTTTCTTCATGTCAATATCCAGGAGCTACCCAGCATTGAAATGTGCCTGTTGTCATATGTACATGCATCTCTGTTTAGAAATTTCTGTACACTTCATCATGTATATTTACCTTTCACAGTCAAGTTGTCAATACCCACAGGTCCCTCAGACTAGAGAGCTGAGACTGCATCTATGTTCCGCCTCTTCACCAGCCACTTCCAGTCCTGTGAATGACCACAATAGAGACCCCACCTCTGAAACAACACCCAAAGTCACCTCTTGCTCTTTAATCCAACTCACGGTCTTTTGGGGTCTTGTTTATTTGTTGAGACAGGACCTTGTTGTATAGCCCAGATTGGCCTCAAACTCAAGATCTTTTGCCTCTGCATCCTAAGTAATGGGACCCACAGGCATGCCACTACTAGGATTAAGAGTACTCCAATTCCCAGTTCCTTACTTTGTTAAGAGTCTCTCCAAACTGCCTGTCATGGCCTATATATACAGGGTTTACTCCAACCATTGTCCTGATGGCCTCATGATCCTCCTGCCATCTGTCCTCTTCTCCAGTTACTCAGCTTCTCACCTGCAGATCCTCTGCCATCATGTCACCCTGGAAAACACTTCCTTCCCCATACACTAAGCATCTACTCACCCACTGAGTCTAAAGCAGATGCCCAGCAACCAGCATTCCCAGACATGTTAAGGGGTCCCAGCTTGGAGGTTACATGACGTATATGTGACCTTTGCTTCAGCCAGTACTTTGTAAGCCTTACTTTCCATACCATAAAACAAGAGAAAAATAATCATGCCCCTTTCAAATGACTGAAAAAAAAATGCAACCGCATAACATTTTGGTTCCCTGGGAGCTGCCAGAAAATAAGTACCACAAACTGGGTGACCTGAAACAACTGAATTCAACGTCCTGTGGAGATTTGGAGTAAATAATGAAGGCATAGGCAGTATTATAATCCCTTGGAAAGGCCCTGTCTCTTGCTTGCTTGCTTTTTTAATATTTTGCCAGCAATCTTCAGCATTCCTTAGGTTGTAGATGCATCATTCTAAGCTTCCATCTTCATGTAGCCATCTTCCCTCCGTGTATCCAAATATTCCCTTTATCCAGGCACTAGTATGCATTGGATCTGAGACATCATATTTTGTAGTCAATATTGCAATATACCTTCTTGGGAGAATGTAATTCAACCTACAGCAAAAAGAAATGTGAAGTTTTGGTATATGCTGAGCCCTTGCTCCCACACTATGCTATAGCTGAAAGTTTTCCTGTGTCCCGTCTGGCCTGTGGTCAGGACAAATCTCTCTCATCTGCCAGTCCCGCAGCCACTTGGACCCAAATAAACATACACAGGCTAATAATATTTTTAAACTATAACCATGGCAGGATTTTTGTTATCTAGTTCTTATATCTTAAATTAACCCATTTCTATAAATCTATACTTTGCCACGTGGCTCGTGGCTTACCAGTACCTCTACATCTTACTTCTTCTGATGGCAGCTAGCAGTGTCTCCCTTGCTCTCTCTTCTTCTTTCCTCTCTTTCTCTTTAGGATGTCCCACCTAACCTTATTCTGCCTCACCATTGGCCAAACAGCTTTATTTATCAACCAATCAGAGCAACACATTTTCACAGCATACAGAATGATATTACCCATCAGAATGCACTGATGGTTTGTCCACCCAATCCTCAGATACAACCAAGGATCCAACAATCAGAGCATGTGTTAACCCAGTGGGGCTATTTCCTTTTCCAACCTCTTCCCTGAGTATTCACATTTAACCTCAGAGGAACCCCAGAATCAGAAAGACTCAAAAATAAGACCTTACTTTTAAAAGGATGTCTTTACTTGGGTAATCAAGTTAAAATGCAGGGCTCCTATTCAGTATATGCTAGTGTCCTGATAAAGCAAAAGTGACCTGGACAGACAGATCACAGGGATCCCTACAGACCACGTCTCTGGAACTTACTTTCCTTTCAGCTATGTATGGAAATTGCTGATGAAGCACCCGCAACTGTGTGTTGGTGAGGGAAGTAATTGTGACTATTTCTGAAAGCATGTGTGTGATATACTCATTAGAGGTAATTTAAGGGAGCAGTGAATTGGAGTGTGTATTTCTTCTACTGAACACTCACAACACATGATTAGATAGGATAATGGAGAAAGAAAATGAGCACAGCTAAGACAATACATATAGCAATGCAACCAAGAGAAAGTAAGTTAGTATGTGAATGCTTTAGAACTTCACCAGACTCTTTCAGCTGAAGCCACATGAAAGACTTGGGTGACCACGTGTTATTACAAAGTGATCACCCAGAAACATTTCTTCAAGAACCTACAGTGTGGAGATTCGCATGAGTTGGCAGACACTAGTGAATTTCCAAACATTCATGATCTTTTTAGAATCCTGATCTCTTGGCACAAGATTTCTTGAGAGGGCACTAAAGGACACTTGGCAAGATAAATGCATCTTTAACGTGTTTGTTTATTTTCTAACAGAAAATATAGAGAAATAAGCAGAGAAGACAAGTCACGTGAAAGCAGATCTACTTAAAAATCAAGAGTTTTTATTTATAGAGCTTTTTATCATGGTAACATATGCATAAGTGCTACCATTTTAAGCATACTCAACTACACATTTCAGGAGTAAGCACATTCACATTGGCACGGAACCCCCACTTCTACTCTTTGCAGAACTTTCCCATCATCCCCAACTGAACTCTATTAATTAAACAAGAACTCTCTAGTCTGCACATGCCCAGCAACTGGCAACTAACATTCTGCTCTCTCAATCTGACTCTGACTACTAGAGACACTTGATATAAATGGACTTCTACCACATGTGTCCTTCTGTAACTGGATTACTTTGTTAGTCTACTGTCTTCAAGTTTTATCCATGCTATAATATCAGACACAATCTTATTGATAGCTATTATTTAATATGTGTTATATAACACACATATAACACAATTATGTATTAACAACATATGTATATATAATATAATACAATTACACTGGATTATACACTTCATTCTCTTATCCATCCATGTATTAGACACTGGGTTATTTCCATCTTTGACTTATTGAGTAAATCGTGGTTGTTACTCATTCCCAAGACCCACAGATTTTGTCAACCGAACATGGTGAAACAATATTGTCTCTGCATAACTCAGCCCAATGACACAAAATTCATGTCTCTTCCTAACTTAAAAAGTCAGTACCTAAACACTCTGGAAATGTGACCCATGCACTGTTATTTCAAAAGAAGATACCCAAGTTGAAACTACGGAAGTGACTTGCCTAAGCACACACGTAGTAAATGGGAAACAGTACTGAAAACAGCGTCTGCCTGCCTTCCAGTCTGAGTCTGTACCTGACACCAGCACCCAAGCCTTCACTAGATAAACTAGAGTCTACAATTTCAAAAAGCAAGCGACTCCTTTGCTAAGGAAACTTCACAGTGAGATAAATATTCTCACTGTGCACAAGAGATGCTTTGTTACACGTGCTACAGATCCGGTAGATTTCATTGAACGCATCCTAGACGGGGCTGGTGTAACTGTAGGTATAAATACAGAGTTGTAACCCAAAGTCTTCACAGTAGGAAGTAAATTTACAAGGAAGGGACACAATAAACTCCTGTGATCTTTAGGCTTTCTGTGGGTTTTACAGGCACGGTGGCAGCTGCTCAAAAGATAAAGGAATCTGGTGGGGTTTGCAAAGGCTGCCGGGCTCACCTGTATTTTCTCCAATGAATGTGCTGTAGGAAATTTCTCCTGACAGGTTATTATGACTGCCCTAACGTACGTATGACCAGCTGTCTGGAAAACGGTTCAAATTATGAATTGTTCGTAAATATACTCTCATACTTGGTGACAGCGTGTAGCAGTGCTGAACATTTAATTTGATCTTTGTTCTTTAAAAATAGTGATGTCGCCTTAAGAATGAGAGTGAGATACCATATCCTTTGGAGAAACATTTTTTTTCTGAATTCTGGCTTTCAAATACCTCCTAGTTTCAATTTTAATATTTGACATTAATATCATAATAGGTTTGGGTTTCTTCATGCCATTTAAGAAATAATGAATGGCTTTTATTTTTCTAAGTCAAATTAAAACAAGATGATAAAGATATGATATTAGCAGTTTTAGAAACTGTCTTCTCCTACTTTAGATGTATATGACCCCAACACCAGCAGTGACTGGGACTAGGGAGGCAGCCATTGTATCTCAGAAGTTAGGCTTTTGGGGTCCACTAGACATCTAAAAGATTCACTTTTCTGCTGACTTTAGCCATAGAAATTTCCACATAACTCCCAAGCCTGTTGTATTCAGTCTTACTTACTGGGGGCTAAAAACTGCCTCACGGAGAAGGAAATGGAGGCTGTTAGGGTGGCTTATCTGGTTCATACAAGAGACAAGCCTGTCATTCACACCTGGATATTTGGATCCAAAACAACACATACATACATACACACACAGACACAGACACAGACACAGACACAGACACACACACACACACACACACACACACACACACACACACTCATGCACACACATGCACACACGCATGTATACATGCACGGGCTCACGTGAGATAAACATTGACAAAAAAAACCCCCAACCAGTCATAAAGGAAAGAAATCTGAAATTATATGAAATACCGTGATAGAACTGACCTTGCCTCCTATGCTGAAGTTCTATATCACACCCCAGCACCCCCATGCTCTCCCCTCCATGTTGTCTTCTCAGCAACCTTCCCCTCCACAGTGACTTTCTCCCCATAGTCAGACCTGAAACCACTTTCAGGAAGGCAAATGATTTTAGGACTAAGCCCTGGGAGGACTAAGTTTGAATCTCTATTTGCTGCCCAGGCCACATGCTGATTCTACATGAGTGTTGGCTGATGGAGTGAATAGGCAGGCACCAATGATTTCCCTTCCTACCAGCATTTATACTTGAAGTCATTTCTTCTGTTGGTTGTACAGCTTCTTCCTTGGTAAAGGACTGTTAGCCCCAGAGAGTTATTGAAAAAGTTGCATGTGAGGAGATGGGGGCCAGGAGAATTGGAATCATGGTTTGTAGAATACACAGCTGTTATGAATACTCTAGAAACATCATGTCAAGGCCAAAGGTCACAAAAGTATTTCTGTAGCAGGATAGCTGGTGGCACATATGATTCATAAAAAGAAACACTCAACAGTGACTCTACAGTAATCACTGACAACATTTTAAATAATACTATTTTTTTAAAAACATTTTTATTATTCTTTGAGAATTTCATGCAATGTATTTTTTAAATAATTTATTTATTTTTATTTTATTTTATTTATTTATTTGTTTTGCCTGCATGTGTGTCTGTGTGAGGGTGTCAGATCTTGGAGTTACAGACAGTTGTTAGCTGCCATTTGGGTGCTGGGAATTGAACCCAGGTCCTCCGGAAGAGCAGTTGGTGCTCTTAACCACTGAGCCATCTCTCCAGCCCCCATGCAATGTATTTTGATCACATGCATTCCCAACCTTCCTGTATCTCTCAGATCTACCCAAACCTCCCCAACTCTGCTTGTGTTTTAAATAAGTCATTGAGTATAATTTGTGCTACACATATATTCCTGGATATAGGGCCATTCACAGGAGCATGGATGACCTACCAGAGACTACACTCATAAAGAAAGATGCCTCTCCCTTGCCAAAAGGTCACCAAGTGTCAAAAGCTCCTCAGCTGAGGGGAGGGGAGGCCATGTGCAGCACTGTCTCCTCCATTGCAAGACTGTTGACTGGCTTAAACCTGTGCAGGTCTTGTGCAGACAACTAAAACCGTTGTGTAACACCGTTTCTTATACCACTGTTTTAGTTCAATGGCATAATTTAATCTACTGTAAAGTTAAGGAAAAATTAGTAAGACCATGCAAAATTCAAGTGGTATTATATACCAGCTTCGTATCCTGTAAAATGACATGTCTTACTGGAAATGTACATCTTAGCATCTCCTTAAACAGCCCTAATGATGGCAAGATTATTATTTTGAACAGGTCACAGACTTAGAATACTTTGAAACCTGCTTCTCTGAAACTTTTACTCACTGGTTGTAATTCATCTGCCTCTATCATCATTTTCCAAACCGTGCCCTGAGAATTGTAGTTTGTTCCGTGGATGTTAAGAGGTAACTTTTAAAGGGAGATAGGGAATTTATGATCAAATAGAATGGAATCCCTAACTTAAACATTGTCAAGTCAGCCTGCTAGCCCAGATACTTCTCTAAGCCTTTAGGAGTCTACTGGATGCTGTTTGAGTCTTCAGGTAGGATAAGCCAATGCATTCTTGTGCCTACCTCATCACTGTTTTCCTAAAAAGCATTTCTAAATATTAATAGCCCATCCAACAGGCAATGCTTATAGAAGTCATAGAAATGAACACAGAATAAATCCACTTTTCATCTTAGAACAGCTCTTCAAATAATTGAAAAAAATGATAAGGAAGATAAGTTCCAAATACAGGCTAAATAACCTATAGTTTGCTTGGGCTTATGCTCATGGTGCATCTTGAGGCTTCAACAGAATCCTAGCTCCTTTCCCCATGGCTGTCCCAGTGCTTTCCCTCTACAGCTGAGATTCAGATTTGTAGTTTCCATTGGCTGTGTCCCTTCCCTGTGGCTTATAGTCTGCATGCTAAAGATAGGGAAAGTCACAATTTACCAATCTCACTGTCGTTTTGAAAATCAAATGTAGATCTTTAATCACTGAGACATGAGGAGTCCTGGGCTCCGTATATAACAGGGGAGCATTAGAGCTCTTCTGCACCATTGAGTATTAGTTGAACCTGTGTAAACCTGTTAGCATGGAGACTGCCAACTAGAAAATCCTAGAATCAGTGTCCAACAAAGACTAAAAGAAACAGGGCTTACTAAGAGCAGCTACCACAATTTGCCTAAGTAAGAGAAAATCAGACACAGGTTAAACAGTGATTAAAGATCTACATTAGCTTCAAATTATCTCTTCTCTTTAACTATTTTAATTATTTCATCTTTCAGCTGCAATCAAAGCTTTAAGTTGTGAGAGAAAATATTAACAATTCACCAGAGTATTTATCCTCAGAGGCAATAAAATATAATGTCACGACCTTTACCTTTGTATTTCGATAGACACACTTGAGTTCAGCCCTGCCTCTAACCAACTGTATGATGTCAGGCAAATCATTTCATCGTTCTGAGCTTTGAATTCCTCACGTAACAACAAAAACAACAATGATGATGATGATGATAAATATGGAACTTAGTGACTCACAGGTAGCAGGCAAATATTGGTTTGTACCTTCTTTACTATTTACTGGCTTAAAAAAAAGATGCAGCCGGGCGGTGGTGGCACACGCCTTTAATCCCAGCACTCGGGGAGGCAGAAGCAGGCAGATCTCTGTGAGTTCAAGGCCAGCCTGGGCTACAGAGTGAGATCCACAAAAGGTGCAAAGCTACACAGAGAAATCCTGTCTCAAAAAAACAAAAACAAACAAACAAACAAACAAACAAAAAACCTAAGATGCATATCCACACATGTGCACATGCCTATAATCCCAGTACTTGGGAGGCTAGTACAGTGATCAGGCTTTCAGCATGTGAACTCCTAAAGGACATGTTCAAACCATATACAAACTGTAGCAGCTGTATATCCACATGGTTCAGTGCTGTGTAAGCCTACCACTGAAGCCGAGACCATAAACTATCCACTCTATACTTCCTGCAATGACTGTCATTAGCAAATGGACAAGTTTTCAGCCCATTCTCTAGTTACCAAGATGATGAAAAGGCAATGGAATCAGTGTATCCTGCTCATGCTGTCAACAGCAGATACTTTAAATGATGGTTCTTGACACAGGAAGACGCTCCATCAATGCTGGTGTTTCTCTAGGATACGTGGGGGAAATGTCTATTCATGCCACATAAAGTACCAACTTCTGGTGAAAGAAAGTATTCTATCTGAATCAAGCATCATGAATAAATGAGTTTATTGGACTTGCTTATAGGGACATGTATGACCCAAAAACAACTCATCAAGGAAAAGTACTACCCCAGCATTCATGATGATCCACTAAAGCTGCATTATTGAAGCCCCACTTTCAGTTAACCATCTACTAACGATCTCCTTTTTACATGCTCTAGCCATTCTCAACAAGACTACATATAGCTGGGAGGTAGGAGGAAGTAGTGGCTAGAATTTCAATTGAGAGTCCAAAGCCCAGGCCCATCCTCATTCTTGGGAGTGTTAACAGCTCCCTTACATAGATGTACCCACCACTGTACTGTTCTGCCAATCATTCTCTAGGTCACCACAGAACCTCTCCTCCATGACTATGATGGTCTTGTGATGCCCACAATCAGAGAAAATCACTTTTCTCCAACTATTAGTCAACAAGCTCAAGTTATGGTAGTCTAAGAGGCCGTGTTGTACAAGTCCCCATCTGATTTGACTCCTCCTGTTCTAGATGCTGACTCAGTCCCTACCTGAACAGCCCTGTAGAGATGCTTGGGGATTCAGCACTTTCCCTCTTTATCCTTTTTAAAGCCCCAGACTTACCTTCGTCCAACTCCCAAATACTGTTCCAGATATTACGATAAGTTCAAGCTATCCTAAGATAATCTTCAGATATTCAAAGCCATCAACATTGCTACTTCCCAGACAGCCAGATGTACATCTGTGGACAGTCTTTGGACAGCAACATCTGTGGCAAAGCTGAACTTCCAGTGCCTATGAGGGAGCTAGCTAAAAGGAGCGTCCACGTGGGGGGAAGGGGTCTGTGAGCTGTAGAGACCAGCTTGATGTTGTGAAATGATTGACAGCCACACTAGAATTTAAGTTTTAGAGACTGGAGAAAGGTGGGCTTTGGGTTCAAAATTGCCAACTGCAAGGAGATGAATCATTGATTAACATATAGGTGAAAGATGGCAGCTAATAATTTCCAGAAAATAAACTATACTTATAGGTAAAACAAAATATGACAAACAGGATTATACATTTATCACATCTGGAAAACTTGGATTAATCCCAGTACATATGCCACAAGAAAAAAGTGTCAGCTGATTATAACCTGACAAATTGACTTGGGGACAAGATGGTAACAGAGCAGATGGTTTCCGGCTAGAACAGAGTCTGCATCAAGAGTACAACAGCTCTTCTAGTCTACTTTTCGGGATGGCAACTAAAGATGGCTTTTAAAAGAGAATGTACAGTCAGTATTTAACAGCTCTTGTTAGGAATATGAATTTGCATTTCAAACCTAGTTGTCATGGTCCATTGGAACAAATACCTTAGCCTCATAGAATGAAATCCAGCCTTATCATCTGGAGTGATAGATGGTCCTTTCCACTGTTATCTGTGGTTGAGACAATCCCCAGGAGGCTTGTTAAGTCATCTGTCCGGACACTTCCTTTTCCATTTACTGACATCAGTGTGAGCAGTGGTGCTGGTCACTGTGCAGTTTGGACTCGGGCTCAGGACCCAGCCCTAAGATGTCCTAGTGATGCTTACAAAGACTAAGAATAAAACTCAGGAACAGCATGGAAAGCCACCACATCTTCTCAGAAACAAAACAAAACTGCAAGTCAGAAAAAAGAACAACCAGAAAAGTACATCTTTTAAAATATTTTTATTTATTCTTTGGAAGCTTTATACATTTATACAATGAACTTTGTTCACATCCATCCACCACTATATCATTCCTACTCTCCCTAGTGCCCCCACCATATCTCGCAACTTCATGTCCTCCTTTTGTGTAGTTGCTGATAACCTTGAGTCCAATTAGTGCCACACATAAGTGCATGAGTGTGTGGCCAACCACTGGGGCACGACCAGCAAGCATCCGTATCCCAAAAGGAGAGTGACTTTCCCCCTCAACAGCTACCAACTGCTCCTCCACTAGGGGCGGGACCTTGAGCATCCTCCCATCCACGCTGGAGTGTTGACTGGCTTAATCCGGTGTGTGGAACCACAGCTGGTGTGAGTTGACGTGTGCAATAGCCATATCATGTCTAGAAATCAGCATTTCACAGCTCTCTGTGACATCTGTCAGCTCTTACACTCTTTCCACCCCCTCTTCCAAGATCTTCCCTGAGTCTTGGATAGAGAAAGGCTGATGAAAATCATTCATCCACAGCTGAGCATTCACAGTTAGAAAAATATTTTTAAGGTAATGCTTCAAAAAGTTCAACACAGCTTTTCCTTACCTTCCACAGGTTTTGAGCATTTCAGATCCCCTTCATGTTAGCTGTGTCAACATCTTCTTTCGTAAGTGTCGGTCTCCTCACTATATTGCTCTTTCTTTACAATGATTGTCCCCAGGGTGACCCTTCTACACGCAGAATCCAAATCTCTTCCCTCAGATTCATGTGTCCCGCTTTCTACTCTCACCTGCAGTAGCTCCCTGAGAAAGTTAAAAGCTTCAGGTTTCTGGGGTGACTCTGTACACAAAGCCATCCTCTGTGGGGAATAGTTCCCTGAGCTTTTGACTCTTGTATTCCACATTCTCAATATGGTTGTATCATGTCTCCTTTACTCAAGAGCCTTAAGGTGAACCTGGTGGATGTTTGAATATATGACATTTTTTTTAAAAAAAGACAAACAGTGTGTTACAAAACCAAGTCATGCTACATTCAAAGTTAATTACTGATTCTTGGTAAGTTGAAATGAGCCTAGAATTTCATGAAAGGATTTTGATTATTATCTCAAGATTATTTCTTGCTTAGAAGGAAGTTATGAGTTGATTTTACAAATCAGTGCAGGCAGGATTCTCTGCAATCCTCAGATATACCTTCCTTTAAGGACTGTAGTCTGCAGTTCTGCTAGAGAAGCTCACTGGCCTTTACATACTTCAGCATACCACATAGTCACCAACTAATAAGAAAGGAAGATCTAATGAAAATCCCAAATACATATGAGGATTACATGATTAGTTCATATAATACCACCACTAATCTAGACTTTATGCATCTATTATGGGCCATGTCTCTGTACTAACAATATTTAGAGAAATAGAATAGAGGGGCTAGAGAGATGGCTCAGAGGTTAAGAGCACCAATCGCTCTTCCAGATGACCCAGGTTCAATTTCCAGCACCCACATGACAGGTCACAACTGTTTGTAATTCTAATTCCAGGGGACCTAACACCCATGGCAAAACACCAATACACATAAAATAAAAATAAAATAAAATAAATGTTTAAAAAAGAAATAGGCTAGAGGAGAAAACAGCACAGGGTTTATAAAATAAATAACTTACCGTTCTTATTTAAAATCTTGGTGTTTTCTAGCTGAAGATAAAAATCTGTATTTTATGTGTTGCCCTGTTAACTTAGAACATGTGGAAGACCTGTGCTCTAAAAAGTCACAAATTAATTAGCACATAGCTAATAATCATTATCTTTCACCATATAATAATTAAACATAAGTCAGGCCTAGTGGTGTATGTCTTTAATTTCAGTGTTTAGGATGCAGAAGCAAGCAGATCCCTATGAGTTTGAAGTCAACCTGGTCTACATAGTGAGATTCAAGATACCCAAAGCTACATAAAGAGACTTCCATCTCAAATAAACAAACAAGCAAATTAGAAAAAAACAAGGTTAAAATAATGAAGCATGAGTTAATTAAGTGATGCTTTTGGAGGTGAAATTATTTGATAGTGTTGACCTACATATGACCTGCCATGAGTGTCATGTTAGATACCCAACAAGACCAACACATTATTTTAAGTTTTGCTTTATGTCATTGAGATCCACTGTAATTACGGAGGGGAATTTTTTTCTTTATGACACACTATTGTTGATGGCTCCAGATATTATTACATACCTCGTTTTGTTTCCCCTTTATGAGATGCAAAGACATTGCCACTATCCAATTACACTGAGAAGTGAGCTATACACCTGCTGTGACTTAATTGCATTTTTGTTCATCCAAACGTTTATACCTCTCGTGCGTTTTCAAATCATTCTCACTCTGGTGGCAATTTTCCAGTGTGGCTGTGAGAGAAAATGGCCTTTGAAATGGTGCTTTCTCTGTGGTGTTCAGGAAAAAAGGCAGTACATGAAGGAGAACCTCAGAAGATGAGGGCCAGGCTTGAAGCACGGTTTCATTAATACTGGATGGCAGAAAAGGAGCCAAGTCCCAGATAATGAGGAAGGAGTTGCAATTTTTTTAAAGCTATCTGGTGACAGGGAAAACAAAAATGACATTCAGCTGACGAATGAGCGGAGTTTGACCTAGCCTTTTGACCCTTGACAATCAATCTTACCTGCTACTTCATAAAGAATTATGGGGCTGCCACTCACATTTGACTCTGTATTTTTACTATTCCCTATACCTTTTTTTTTTTTTTTTGAATACATGGTCCAAGAAGATAAATGTTTATGTTGGATATAGCAGAGAGGAGGAAATATGGGGTACTCAGAAGGGGAAAAAAGCTGAAAGTGGAAAGAGCAACAAGAGGACCAACAGTCATAAAATGGTTTATACATGCAATTCAGGATTGTCAGGGATATTTTTTATGTGGCCGACCAAAATAGCAACTGGAAATAACTGATGACCCTCCACACACTTTCTACTGGCGCTGGGCTCAGTGAAACCCAGAAGAGCGAAAGTGAGTGCTGAGCCCACCTTCCCGTCTTCCTCTCTGCTCCCCACCTCCACATACCCCAAAACGTATCCAATGAATTTTGATGAATCCATTGCCTGTCCATGAGCCCTGATTACAGCGTGCACCGTGAAAAGGTATCCAGGCCATCATTACAACGGGAAAGGGAGTGCAGGCCATGAGCCGTTTTCATTATCTGTTCAAGGCACCAAGGAATGCACTAAACAGCTCGTGCTTCGTCCACCTTTGTGTCCACTGAGAAAGCGTAAATCAGCATGAGCGAAAAGCAGTCGGCTCGGGAACAAGGGGAAACACCTTAGGAATAAGAGATAAGGTCTTGTTGGCACTCTGGATGCTTTGTTTCCATACGTAATTTGATGCAGTTTGTCTTGAGACACTAAAACCCAAGCTAGTCAGCAAGAGCAGCTTTATGGAGCTCGCCTTGTGCATAAGTTGACCGTGGGGAGTTTTTCTCTGCTTTATAGAGTCAAGATTCCTTTTCATGGCTATACTGGAGACCACAGCAAAAACTCAGTGTCGTAGAAATGGAAGGCAATTTCTGACCATTCAATCCACCCCAGAACACTGGGAATGTAAAGCCATTTTCTTCATCTAGCCTGAACTAAGAGAGGCAGGTTCGGAGACCGGGATTATGGAATTTTGCAGTAGCTCTCAAAAAATATATATAAAATATAAAATAAAAGCAAAACCTGGAAGTGGGATCTACACAAATTAACTGTTTTTGTAGAATATTTGCAAACTTGGTCATATATCTGGTGGCCTCTGTCTTCCTATGGCAAAAAGCATCCAGGCAAATAAACAGAGCCCTGACCATCATGGGCAAAGCAATCTCCCTCTGACGCCTTTCTCGGGAAGCAGTTTACACTTTGCTTTGAACAATTTCAGAAGCCTAGGAGTTGTGACTGCCTCTGCTCACTAGTTACTGTGCCAGGGCCTCTCTGGCTCAGCCTTCATTGGTCAACCGGCTTCTAAGGTGTTGCCCTTCCTCTGCCTGGCATGAAGTTCATTCCTTCCAGAATCACCAGGCCGGCAAGCTGTTTACGTTCCTGGGCCCTGCATCCATAAAGGATGTCCCCTCCAAACAGGGCAAGCTTGTTAATGGAGGAAGTGAGGTCAGTGTGCTTCTGACAAGCCTAACAAGATGACGGAATTTATGAAGCACTGGGGTACAAAGATGTAGTTATCTGCAGTCTATTCATATAATAAGGCCACCTGGGGCCTGTTGGTTACGTCTCTTGAATTTGTTTTTCTTTCTTCATTCTTTTTGTTGCCCAGCACTTCCTTCAGCTTCCCCTCTTTCCTCTGCTTCTATTTCTGGGTTTCAGGATCCTGCCCACTTCCCTTAGCTGAGGTAAACGGACCCTCTTCCTTTTAAGGCCCAGTGGGTGTGGACCGTGGTAACAAGGGAGAGTTGAATAGACCAAGTTCTTAGGTTAATTATTTATAATATCAGAATATGGTGTTATGTCTGCAGCATCTCAAGAACAAATTAAAATTTCCAACTGAAAGCCGGACATTTGCTAGTTTCTTCTTAAATCTTGATTCCTTTTCACCATAACGAAAGGCTATGACCCTTTTACCACAGTTCTATGAAGTAGGAGGAGATATACTGCCCCTGGGAAAACTGAGAAGCAGGAAGGCACTGTGGCCTGGGTAGTAAGGAATAATGTGACAGGAATGGACAGCTTGGCCTACACAAGAGTGGAGCAGAGGATTTGAAAAGAAAAAGGAGAGAAGTAAAAGGAAAATGATAAGCTAAATATGGATGTTAAAACTGGGAGATATTTGCTAAAATCATCTATTGGATCTGAAATCTAGCACAGGCTAAGTAGATGGGTAACAGGAACTAAAATGGTGCGTGTGGCTAGACAGGAACCAGGGATCATGTTGTTAGAAGAACCAAATGTCCCTTCAGAAAGCCACATACTCAATGGCAAAAGCTAACTCAGTTTTTGTCCTGAACCAATATTGCTGGTCAAATTGATGGATTAAAAGTAGACTTTCCAACCCAAAATGTTAACAAGACTCATCAAATATAATTTCTCCCGATAATAGTACAATCATCCCTTAGTGACAAGCAAAAATCATGGGTCCTTGATGCCCCCATGTAAAATCACGTAATATTTGCACATTTCTTACACACACACACACACACACACACACACACACACACAAATTTAAATTTAAGCTATCTCTGGGTGACTGCTGCTGTCTAACTCATGTGTGAGAAGTTACTGCACTGTGTTGTTTAAGGAACAGTGACAAGAGAAAAGAATCTGGGAACAGGACAGATACATGAAGAAATGTGTTCTTCAGCTCGGTTGAATCTCCAAATGCCAAGTCTGTAGATATGAGGGATAAACGTACTTTGCAAACCTGTAACAAAAAGAAATCACATTAAAAATAAAATTGAGAAGAGTTAATTCAAATAAGCAACGGAAAGTGAAACTACATTGCTTTTCTCTCTTGCCACATAGACTCATTCCACATACGGGAGAAAATTAGGCATCCGTGTCTTTGTGAGTCACTTGCAACGAAACCGGGTGGAAATGCGGAGTTTTGGAGCCTGACTTGTTTCACTTAACAGTATGATTTCTGGTTCCATCCATTTTACTGCAAGTAACATTATTTCTTTTTTCTGTATTACTGAATGAAACTCCCTTGTCTCATGACTTGCATGAGAAAAACTGAGTTGTACTTACAATGGTCTCTAAAACCTTCATGCTAAATTATCTAAAATCCATCCACTCAGTATTTCTTCTTAACACATTATAGAGCATATTTTTCCAAAACAAAGAAACCAGTGTGATTTAACCAAATTTCATTCCATATCAACAGTATTTTTCAGGTACTAGAATAGACTGAAGGGTACAAAAAGGGATGCTGGCCCCTGTCTCTGTAGAATTGCACCTTACTGTCATTAGCCTTTCACATTTTATTGGGAATTAACTAGTTGGCAACACTGGTAGCCTTTCATATTTCAGTGTAAGTTCATTTCTTATACAAATGTTTACTGATATGGCTTAATGAAAACGAGACAACCTAGGTTTAAGAAAGTTGAAAACTAAGCTTACAATTTTCGGTTTAGTAATTTCAGAATGAAGATCAGCTCTATCACATAAATTGAGGCTGTTCATTTCATCTTTAATATTCATGGAGCACAAGAAAACGTTTGAGTTCTTTGATCTTCCTTAATTATGAGAACTCTAAAGCTAATCAACGTCTCCTTTGTTTTCCCTAACAAATAGTTTTTGAAGTGTAATGTTTGCCTCTCCCTTGAGAGCAGGATACCATGTCTTAGTCATAAATGTATTCATAATGCACATATTTTCCATGCATAGCATTCAAATAAGCCACCATCTTCACTCCTCTTTCCTTCCCCCAATCCAGTCTAGTCTCTAAAATGCAAACCTAGTTATTACCTCAAGATGAATGTTCTATCCCTCTAGCTCTTTGGATAAAACCTCAAATCCATAAACAGCCTCTAGACCTCCTTCCCAGGTCCCCACTGCAGGGTGTTTGCAAACCCTGTTCCTCCTGTCTGAAGCCTACATCCTCCTCATCCCAGAGTCTCACTGCAGTGCCTGGGACACTCCAGAAGAGCACTGCAAATACTTCATGTCTACATGTGTGAATATGAGGCTCATATTTTTTTCCTTCCACTCCACCCCGAGCTCTAGGCTAAGATGTTCTATGCCTGTTTTCTTCACTGTTATTTCTTCAGTGTCTGCTCTGTCTCTGCCAAAGAATGAATGGGTTAATTAATAACTGACTGAATGAACAAACTAGTGAATTAATTAACTTAACCACTTAACAAAAGCTCACTTGATTGATCTTATTGAAGGCCACAGGGAATTTAACCCTAACATGCCCTAAAATCTAAGAGTATCAGAATAACAATTACAGCCTGAGAATCTTTGATTCTAAAATATATTTGAAAGAAAGCCTAGGTCTGTTTTTGCCTATGAAAGAGTTAAATTTGGGTATAAATTAAGACTTAGTAATTAGCATAAAATCTATAATAGAAATCCTATTAAAACTGAATTCTTCAGTATTGGTGCTAAATTATTTTCATAGGCACACACACACACACACACACACACACACACACACAAAGACACACAAAAAAAACATTTTTTCAGTCAGACTGTAGCATACTTGAAGGAAGACAAAGACTTACTTTGTCAAGTAAGACCATAGCCATCACCCGTGAGACCACAGCCATCACCGATGAGACCACAGCCATCACCAGTGAGACCACAGCCATCACTAGATGAGACCACAACCATCACCAGTGAGACCACAGCCATCTCTAGATGAGATCACAGCCATCACTAGATGAGACCACAGCCATCACTGGATGAGACCACAGTCATCACCAGTGAGACCACAGCCATCACTAGATGAGAACACAGTCATCACCAGTGAGATCACAGCCATCAACAGTGAGATCACAGTCATCACTGGATGAGACCACAGCCATCACTAGATGAGACCACAGCCATCACTGGATGAGACCACAGCCATCACCAGTGAGACCACAGCCATCACTAGATGAGAACACAGTCATCACCAGTGAGATCACAGCCATCAACAGTGAGATCACAGTCATCACTGGATGAGACCACAGCCATCACTAGATGAGACCACAGCCATCACTGGATGAGACCACAGCCATCACCAGTGAGACCACAGCCATCACTAGATGAGAACACAGTCATCACCAGTGAGATCACAGCCATCAACAGTGAGATCACAGTCATCACTGGATGAGACCACAGCCATCACTAGATGAGACCACAGCCATCACTAGATAAGACCACAGCCATCACCAGTGAGACCATAACCATCACCAGTGAGACCACAGTCATCACTAGATGAGACCACAGCCATCACCAGTGAGACCATAACCATCACCAGTGAGACCACAGTCATCAATAGATGAGACCACAGCCATCACCAGTGAGACCACAGCCATCACCAGTGAGACCACAGCCATCATCGGTGAAACATGACCGTTACTAGTTTCCTTTTGCATTTCACTCTCATCAGACAAAAATGACGTGAAAATTACATTCAGTAAATGATGCTATAAGCCACATATATATAATATACAATTTTATTTTTAACTACAAGTGTTTCTTGACCCACAATGGTTGTCAAAGCTATTCAGGTGAAATACACTAACTAGAACTAATACTTTGACTTCCAAGTTTGGATATGACCCTAGTTAGTAATGGGCAATTTAATCATCTCCAGACATACTAGGCAGGTGGAGGTAGCTGCAGCCCCCTGGTTGCTATGTGCTCACAACAATGACCATCCCACTCTTTGTAGCTACTACATAACCAAGCTGTGATGTTGAATAAGTTAAGCGGATGAAATGGAGTTTTTAATTACGTTTTCAATGTACAGTGGATTTGGGGGACTGACCCTATCTAGTCAAGAAATACCTGTATAGCTTTGTTTTAAACCGTTCTACTAATGTCACCACTACTCAAGTCAGAAAGTAGGAAGTCATTGCTTTAGAACACATAGTTACAGACTAATCTAGAAGGCCAGGATGGCATTCATGTCTCCCTTGTTAAGTCCAGCCTTACATAAAAGTATATACACTAACAGAGATTTCTAGTAAGCACTTCAGATCTGAAGCAGGCCTGCCTGTGAAGCATCCTGGCTGTGTGGGTGAGATCCAGCACAGTCCCCTCACCCACTTTCCTGGGCTGAACAAGGGTTTGTGCTTTTATTTTCATCATTTATCTCACATACTTCTCCATCTTCTTACATAACTAGTCCACCTTATCAACTAATCCTTTGACTTATGCTTCATGCTTCACCCACCTAATAAAGATCCATTTGGATCCACCAAGAGAGAGATAAAAAAAAGTTAACAAACACCAATCCTTCATTTGTGCTCACATGAAGACTCTGAAATACACAACAAAAAGTAGGAGTGATATGTAAGTTCCCCAGCTGGAGCCGAGCAGAGAATGAGCACTAAATAGATAATGAGAGGCTGGAATCTTTCAAGTTCAGTATGGGCTTCATGCATCATTGAAACGTGAACTCTGAAAGTCCTGGGAATTGACTATACAAGTGGGCAGCTGCATAAAGCCAAACCATGCTAGAGGGGTTGTATTGTCCTCGGGTTTGCACAGTACCTGTCTGCAGGTCCTCACTCAGCTCCTCTGCTCTTCTCCAGGCCACTGTGGCAGGAAAGGCTTAGAAAATTCTCAGCAAGGGAGATAGGGCAGCACAGCTTGATTAACTTAGTGGGATTGCACTTGCTGGAGGCAGCTTTCTTCCGGGCATGCTTTTCTTTGCCAGACATCTGGGGCCTTTTATCCTGCCAGCCAGGAGACAAAGCCTCCCCAGCATTCATGGCCTGCCTTTGCAGTGGTCCTTCAAAGCTGTCCTCATTCTGACTAAGTAGCCAAGTCTAGCATCCTCTCCCAAAGGCCAGCAACACTGGTGAGAACCAGACCTGTGACTGCTCAGGAGTGAGGGGTTCAGCCATTAATAATATTCTTCAAGGCCAGTGTAGAATGCTATCCTTCATCAAAATGTCACAGAAACATAAACTATAAAACTTTAAAGTGTCTCTGTGGCTCAAGTGAATAGTGAGTCTACAAATAAAGCAGAGACCAGAATTCAGTTAAATGTGCAGAGGAAACACTAATAAGGGATGTACCAAGATGGTCAAGGATTGGGGAGGTAATGGAATGCTGAAGAGGAGAACCAGGCACTTTGGTAGGTCTTTCCAAATGTTGGATCTCATAGAGAAATTGCTATGTTGGGAGAAGGACTAATAACCAAGGCCCTATACCCATGGCAGAATGTTAGGGCTGGGGACAGCCGTCATCCCCAGCCCTTACCTCACTTCTGCATTAGTTTGCTAGGACAGCTGGACCGAAGTACTGCAGACCGGATGTCTAACACTACAAAATTTATCTCCCCACAGTGGGAGGCAGTCCAAGGGTTGGGTGTCAGCAGAGTAGGTTTTGAGGGATTGTAAGGGAAGAAGGCATTCTGGACCTCTCTCCAGGTTCTGGGCAGCCACTTTCTGCCTGTGTCTGCCCAAATTTTACCTTCTTATGAGACCATCAGGCTTGTTGGATTGAGGCCACCTGATGACTTCATATTTATTCACTGTCTTCTTTAAAGACCCCACCTCCAACAACATCAGTGTGTGTGGGGAAAGTCATGATGACAAAAATCTTCATTAGAAGGCTTATGCCACCTTTGAAAGGTCGTTTTTCTTGTACTGTTTCTGTATGATTGGTTGATTGTCTCATATTTTGGTTCGGTTTGAGGTTTTTTGTTTTATTTTGTTTTGTTCTAGGAAGGTTGTTTGTTGGAGGTTTGCTGTCTTATTGGTTTGTTGTTGTTCTTGTTTTGTTTTGTTTGAGACAAGATCTCACTATGTAGCCCTCATTGTTCTGGAACTGGATACATGGACCAGGCTGGCCTTAAACTCCCAGAGATACACCTGCCTCTGCCTCCCAAGTGCTGAAACTGAAGGTGTGCAGCACCACACCCATCTAGAGTCTTGCTTTTAATTTCACAGGGAAAATTGTGCCCCATTTGTATTTTGACAAAATGCTGCAGAGAACAGTTTTGCTTTTCTTATTACCGGGGCTTCACAATTTTCTCTTCTGTGATGGCAGTCATCCCAGCCCAATGTTCAATGCGATTTTCAGTGTCCATTTAATAATTTGAGAACTCATTCTCTAGCTATCCTGTGAAATTAGGATTGACACAGTTGTAGAGATTTTAGTTTCAGTCATTTCAGGATCATCTGGCGTCATGAAGAAATGATGGAATTCTGTGCACTTTCCCTAGTAAATCATGCCATCCAGAACTGAACACAATATTCCCCATAGGATCTGCCTGTCCTGCATCCAGGGGTTCCTACTACCTTTGTGTGAGGTTCTGTTCTTTTACTGATTGCATCAAGTTAGGCTAACCCCATTGACTTTGTGGAGTCCAGTGTTGGTCACTGTCGTAAGAATCTGTAAGACACTGTTGTGTGTGTCCTGCTGTTACCCATGGATCCTTACTCTAAGAGTTCCACAGAGGCACATGTAAATGTGTGTGTGCTTGTGCCTCTGAGTGTGGGTGCATATGTGTGTGTTTTAAAACCGATTGCTAACTAGTCTTCATTATATCTTATCTTGTCAGGCTTATTTCTCCACTCGTAGCTCCTCATGAACTTGTGGAACCCTCAATCTGTCCATCATTGTCCTGCTCATCATTCCCTCACTCGCTGTCCTTCCTCCAGTCACCAATGAAGATATTAAATAAGAAAGGGACAAGGACAGGCCTTTGAGGCAGTGCCTGGGAAAGTTCACTCTGCTCTCCATGCAGCTGCTCTATTTAGATGTCCTCTGAATTTGTTCCCCGGATTTCAGGACTTTGTGAGGTCACCAGAGCCCACATTTTTCAACCCCATCCAAAGAAATATGTGCAAGATGTTGTCAGTGATTCTCCTCAAATCCAAAGAAGAACTGTAATTTGTTTTTATCTTTCCCTAAACTTACAAAGCTAATTAACGTCCTCCTGGAAGAAATTAAGGAATTCATTCTATGGATTTGTTCCTACTTAACAAGGTCACAACTTTATCCATTTCTAAGCAATTAGAACCACTCATTTTATCTATAAACTATAAATTTTACACAAGAGTAAAGGTAATTTCTCCAGAATTTTTAGAAACTATCTTCCTCTCTGCTCTAAAAAAAAATCACATTTTCTTAATTACAGACCCCATTCCCCTGAACAAATTCAAAAGTTATGACACTCTGAACTGGAGTAACCCAAAGACTGTCACAAAAGTGGGTAGAAGCCCACAGCATAGGTATTCCCAGGGCCAACAGCAAAGACCAAAACTAGTAGACTCAATAATAGAATATAGGCTTTTGGGATGACATTTATTTTCCCCACCTTTGTGTCTTTGTGTATTTTGTCCCAACACCAAAATGCTTGGGCAACACTGTCACTGGAATATTAGAAGACTAGAAAGAAGACACTCTGAGTAACCCATATTTGTTCATTGAATTTAATACATGCCATCCCTGATTTACAATGGTTTGGCTTAGGACATTTGATGTTATAATGGTGTAAAAGCAGCACATGTCCAGAAGCCAGGCTTCAGATTTTGAATCTTAACATTTTTTTCTCACAATATCAATAATATCATACCCTTTCTCAGTGCTGGGTAGCAGCAGGAAGTTGTAACACCAGCCAGGCAGAGATCATGGAGGATGGAGGGTTTTCAACAAATTATCTGAGCTACTCAATGCCTCATTAGTAAATAGGTTGTGTGTTCAGTGTTCTTACCAATGATAAGTTAATGTATATCTTCAGAGAGTGTGTGAGTTAGACTGGGCTGAGTTGCACTTTTCAGTAGGTTAGGTTTGTAGCCTATCCTATTTAACAGAGGGTTTATCTAAGTGTAACTGTATAATAACTGGCATCTTCACTTAGCTCCATTATCTGTTGGTCAGTCTATCTATCTATCTATCTATCTATCTATCTATCTATCTATCTATCTACCTATCATCTATCTATCTAACCTGCTGACACTGCTTCTTCTATGATTTTTGCTGATTTTCAGTGAAATTTTAAGCTCCATGGTGATAAAGAGTATGTTGTATTACTCTTTGGAAGTACAATAGTGATTGGTATGGTGCAAGACACATAGACTTCCCATAAGTATCAACTGTCTTAATGTGAAAGAAATAATTAGGATCAAGAGCCTAGAGTAAAATCAGAATCACATTTATCATAAAAGATGTGAGTCCCTGTGTTCTTTCTCCTTTTGTAGCTTACTCATTTGTCAGAGCCTTTTCAGCCAGAGTGCCTTAATTGCAGAACTGCATACCTAGGAAGCATGCAATAACTATTAGGTAATGAATAACTGAAACTTAGAGAACTAGATGTGAGTTCTATCTGGCTATGTGCTCTGTCTAGCTAAACTTGAGCTGGAATTACTAGGATGATGTCGTAATGTATATGTGGATTTCTAAGGCCCATTTAGAGTTGTCTAGCAGCTGGTCCAAGATGAAGCCTGTCTCACAAGTTCCTAAATGAAGCTGTGGTTGCTGGGTTGGTCATATCATAGAACCACTGCTCTTGCATTCCTGCTCGAAAGGGTAGTGGTTGGTACAGAGACATGGCTCCAACAATCAGCTTTCCATTGCCATTCCTCTACCTGGCTATTGTATAAGGGTGGATAGAAATACCCATCGTTCTCAGATTGCTATTGTTCTTGTCCCCTATCTTTTCACAACACCCCATTCCTGCAGCTGTCAGAAGGTGCAAAGGGAATTGATCTTATGGGTTGAGATAATAAGGAATGATGCCTTGGAGGTTAGGTTGACTCTCCTTCCTCAGTCAGTATGTGAGTAAATCCCCTGTGACATGCATGATGTCATAAAACACATATAGCATGACTTGGTCTCTTCAAACTATAGGTCTAGGAATTGACATGTGATCTATACATTTGTAGGAGAGGAAGAGAAAAGCTAAATAAATCCTAAGGAAGGGCCTCTCCAGTATTTCTCAGAAAAAAAGAAGTTAAGAAATGTAACTCACATAGCATCTGGTTCAGGTCTTTGTTATTTCTGTGAACTGAGAAAATCATAAACAAGGCTGAGATAAAAGCAAAAGCAGTTTTACTCAGGTACAAAACATATCTGCAAATCAGGGAAATGTATGTTCACCTGCAGGCTGAAGGAGCATTCTGCCCACAAGGTGGCTAGGCATTTATCACAGTTGGGTGCAGGCAGCAGCAGCTTGGAGGGTGAGTAGGACCGACACAGGACAAAGGTTGGAAACTGATGGAAATTAAAGTAGGCATATATTTTGTTAAGTCCACTGGGGTGTCTAGGTAGAAAGGCAAGCTGGTTCCCTGAGTGTTTCTCTGACCTTGCAAGGTATTGTTAAATTCCAGAAAATTGTTCCCTCTGGCAGACCCAGCTCCCCACCAAATGTCTGTATGGAAATCTGTCCCCTGTCAGCAAACCTTTAAAGCTGAAGAGGATTTTTGTCTTCATTTGAAGAGACCCCAGCTATTTATATAACTTGCTCTGGATGCCACACCCCTACACAAATCACTCCAGTGATATTTATCTCATCTCAAATGTAAATGAGCCCATACCGAAAATCTTCAAAGAGATGGAATATAAAAATATCTTCATATCCAAAAAATAAAAAGATAAATAATAGAGGAAAATAGTTTTAACATATATGACAGACTAGGATGTACCTTTAACATACAGAGAAATCTTACAAATCAGTAATAAAAGAGATCAGTTCACAGGAAAAAGAAGAATTTACAACTACAGAAATAGGGCTGGGTATATTGGCATATGCCTGTAATCCCAGCATGTGGGTGGTGAGGCAGAAAAAGGAAGGAGTTCAAGGCCAACCTCAGTTACATAGTGAGTTCAAGGCCAGCCAGGGCCACATAAGTTCCTGTCTCAAAAAACAAACAAACAAACAAACAAAAAAAACAGCAGCAGCAACAACAACAACAAAAAAATCCAACCCACAGGAACAGTCTTCTGAGAGCCTACTTAAACCAACATCTTTTGAGTTAACATTTGTTGAGTGTCTTGGACTTCTGAACCATCAAGAATCCTCGGCTACTTCATAGGTCCCATTCCCTCCAAGCCTTGGCACACTAGGAGGACCTGCATCTTAAATGCGCACATCCAAGGATCTCAACTAGAAGTTTTTCAAAACAAAGTAAATTAAAAACAAGAGAAAAGAAACCAAGAAACAATCTTCAACCAACTTGGACTGGGAACAGGGCCTCAGGCATAGTGAGTAAAAATCATCATCCTTGGTATAGACAGAAAATCCTCATGCAAAGAGACTCTGTGTAAAACAGGAATACACAGTTAACACACCACTGTATTTAGAAAAGATGACCCTAGTTTTGATGTTCTGCAAGCATTTCCAACTTACTAGATAGTCACAGGGAATTCAGTCAGACACTTAGGTTTGATAGTGACCCCAAAAGAAAGTGAACCTGAGGCTAAAAATCCCCATGGAAATGATTATAGGACTCTAGAATATAATAATAAATTCTACAAAGTAGAATCACACAGTATCATTTAGATGAATCCTTACCCAGCGAAATTCATAATCTATGTTTGCAATTTTACAACGGAACCTTTTTCTTAACTGTATAGATACATAAATTCACATGTTAATATGCTTGATGTAAAACACCAACTGTGTCTACATACCAGAATATAATAATTACTATTATTGCACACTTAGTGCTGAGATATTCTCATTAGGTAGGTTATTTCACTTAATCTTCATAGTAACTTTATTGAGAAAAAATTCTTTCTCATTTTATTCTTGGAGAAGCCAAGCTTGTTGAAGGGTCTATAGTTAATAATGGTGAAATTCCAAAAACATCACTTCCTATGCTTTAATCATTGAGAATTCCTATCTCATTGTTTTAAAGATGCTGCCCAAATCAAAATGCATTTAATTAAAAAGTGATTTTGTTATGTGTAGCTCATAATGTCTGAGAAGAAGGTCAGAGCAGTACTCTGTACTGGGCTTAATTAACATGAGGCCAGGACAAATCAGTGCGCTCAAAAGTGTTTGTGCCACAGCTGTGGTGCTTTGACTTCGGGACAGCAAGTGTCTGGGTATTTCTTGACGCTTTGCATTTCTATCAATAGCTATGGTGCTCAAGATTGAATTTTTGAGATCTTCAAGTGTCATATTTGCATGTGGAGATACCAATGATAGCCCCTTCCTTGCTGTGCAATTGCTGTGAGGACACACAAGTGCAATATGGAGGGAAATGTACAACTTAAACTGTTGGTGTTACTCTTCTCTGAAGATGAGCAGTTGTAAACAGGTCTTCGCTAACATTCTCCAGTGTGCTAAGAACACTTGAAGCCTGATGCCTTAAGCTCTCATGTACATGATTTCCACTGAATATTTATAAAAGAAAAGAGAAATGAGCTAAGTTTTCTCTTAGAAAGCTTCAAAGGATACTTTTCCTTGTTGGAAAAGAAGAGTCAATTCTTTAACAGCCATAGAAGGACTCAATTTCCTTTCTATAGCAAATAACCATCATTGCTATTTTTCGCTTTTTTCTTTTTCTCAATAGTTACTTAATATCAGAGTAAAATGTTATACTTGTAAATTCAGTCCATGAAATCTTATGTATGTGAAGGATATTTGAAATCCCCAGGCTTCTAACAAATAGAAACCAGGTTCACAAATCAAGAGGACCGAACGCATTAAGTCAACAAAAACCGCCAGCCTGTAAGTAACCACTTAGCATTGCTGAAAATAAGGTTATGCTTGCTTAAAAAAACACTTGTTACTGATGAGTCTAAGGCAATGCTTAGAACAGCAGTAGTAGCATAAGCCCATAAAAGAGATGACAACTATCATTCCTTGGGAATCTACCACTATTTAACAACTTTCCCCAGAGCCTCATGCCTATTCTTCCTAATATCTTTACAGCTAGATGCCATTAATGTGTTTATGAATAAGAAAACTGAACACTTAGTAGCTATCAAAAGACTTAAGCCCAGGTCTTCAAAACCCATATTCCCTCCCCCTATATCATCCTACCACTATTATCAACACTATTAAAGTATTAATGGAAAGTCTCTGATTCTACTTTCTGGAATTTATCATTATAGTCGGGTGAATGCTATAACAAATGTCCTTGGCTTTTTAACTCTACTCATGTTTTTGGCTGACAGGCATGGAGACAGGAACAGTTAAAAGCCCACATGTTGAACCACAGGCACAGAGAGAGTGGACTGGGAATACCCCAAGCTTTGAAATCTCAAAGCCTTCCCCAAGAAGCATAATTCAATCACAAGGCCACATTTTTTTAAACCCACCCAAACAGTGCCACCAACTGGAGACCAAATATTCAAACATCTGAGCCTGTAGAGGACATCTTATTTGAACTACCACATTCCATTCCCTAGCCCAAACCCTGTCGGCTTGTGGCCACATAATCATGCAAAATTTAGTCCAACTCCAAAAGTCCCCATAGTCTTTCAGTCTTAACACTATTTAAAATCCAAAAGTCTTCTGAGACTCGAGGCAATTTCTTAATGGCAGCCCATTGTGAAATCAAAAATCAAATTATAGGCTGGAGAGATGGTTCAGCCATTAAAGGCTAGGCTCATAACCAAAAAGGCAAGTAAGCAAGAGAGAGAGAGAGAGAGAGAGAGAGAGAGAGAGAGAGAGAGAGAGAGAGAGAGAGAGAGAGAGAAAGAAAGAAAGAAAGAAAGAAAGAAAGAAAGAAAGAAAGAAAGAAAGAAAGAAAGAAAAGAGAAGGAATGGGGGGCATAGTAAAGAAATACTGGACCAACAAAAATGTACAGTTTGACATTTAACATTTCTAGTACAAAGTCCCAAAGTCTTCCACATTCCTCCAAACAACAGGCTTTAACACAGCAGAGCAAACACCAAATCCTGTAGTTCCATGTCTGATGTCAATAGGTTTAGAAAGCTCACTCCTTCCAACTTTGCTGGCTATACATACTTTTCTGGCTCAAAACATAATTCCTAATGGTTCCACTCCCTATATTCAGCTCTCCTCAAAAGATATTCCATGGATTTGGAATCTCTGACATCTTAAATTCTCCACCATAACCCAGGCTTCACACCCACAGCTTCACACAATAGCTTCTCAGAACCTTGATGCCGGCATTCCCCTATATATGATGCCTGATTCCAAGAGGCTTTCTGAAACAGTGGAAGAAGATTCCATGACCCCTTTACTTTTGAATCTTTATCACATGGACAAGATTGCCAAGGTGCCAGCATAGGGTTGACCTTGGCCCCCTTCAACTAAGTTACAATAGCAGCAGATTTTTTTCCCTCTTGCTTTACAGGAACAGATTAACCCTTGGGCTCTCTTTCACAATTTGGAAGCTTAGCTGGGTGAGGTCTTTCTCTGATGATATCCTTTCCCTTGTTTCAATGCATATTAAGCTTCTCCTGAATCTCATCTTTGTATGCATAAGTCTTGGCTGTAACATTAATTGTCCTGGTATTCTTTTTCTCTTCAAACTGTACATTTTGTATTTCTTTCTGTTTCATTTGCTCTTTTTTTTCATTTTAGACCTGTATAAGAGTGATTGCTAATAATCATACAACAGAGTCAATATTAGGTTGTCTCACAATCTTCTCTACCACAGAAATTAGTCCATTACTTTAAATTAGGCTCAGGCAAGTTCTTAGGACAAAGGCAGAAAGCTGCCTCATTCTTTGCCAAAATATTACAAGAAAGGTCCCTAGCCCAGTTGCTACTATCTGAAATCTCTTGAACTGAAGCCCCACAGTACAAATTACTCTCAGCATTATCTTCCTGGATCCTACTATTTATTTATTTGAGTAAATAATATTCTTTCTGTATGGGCAGGTTAGAGCTTTAGAAATGAAAGTTTATATAATTTGGGGATCTCTCAAGATCAGGTATTAGATATCTGTTGAGCTAAGGAAGATTTTAGCAAAACAGAAATTTAAAAGTTGAAAAAGCAACATCACAAAATCCACCAACACAATCATTCATACTCTTCAACATTGCCTGTATTTTGGCTACTACCTTTCAAATGTCTCTTCAGGTAACAAAAATTATGTAATATCAGTGTTTATAGAAATTTCTGAAGGATCATTCTATAGTGATTAATCTTCTTTTTAATCCCTAGTATCATAGGCACTGGCAGAGTTATAATAGATGGAATAATTTTTTACACATGAGTTTCTGGGTTTGCACATTTCACGTGCTGTCTCCATTACCCACCATCCTCCAGTGATAGGTGCCACCTTAGGAATGCCTGTCTACATCATAAAGATGTGTGGTAGGAATAGTGCTCAATGCTTTCCTTTACCAAGATATCCAGCACTAACTTAAAGATAACCCACTAAACCAGTACCAAATATATCTCCAACAAGTGTCCTCACAAATGCCCACAGCCAATGTCACTATTGCCTTACCAAAGAGAAGAGTTGGAGGTGGAGACAGAAATAGGAACCAGAACAGATATAGACAATGGTACTTATAGAATCTCAGTAAACATGCCATCAGATGGATATTGGGATGGGGGGCACATCTCACATGGGCATTGAAGGGCTCTGTGTCTAGCTGTTGGAGGATCCATTCTGAGAGGATATTATTGCTCACCACCACTCATTAAAAGGTGCTTTCTACATTACCTACTTTCCTGTTAGGTGTTTCTCTTGTGTAGACAAGAATAAGGAAGTCCTGTTTAAAGATAAGAGCAAAGGAGAAACATCAGGGCACAGAGTATGGAAAGGAATAAAAAGACTCTGCTACATTTGAGGAAAATTGGGAGTCTTAGGTAGTGCAATCAATTTTCTCCAAGGAGAAATAGGGAACCCTCCATGAATGAAGAGATATCATGAGAGATCCCACGTGCCAGTTTGGTGCTAGAAGGGCCAGCCTTCACTATCATTCTCCTCTTCACCCAAAAAAATCACTCAGTAGCATGGGAGGTGGGCTAGGATTGGGGAAAAGTTTATGGAAAGAGGGAGGAATAGAGAGAGACACTGAAGGAAATCTCAAACAGAAGTCAGTGCTCTCACCTGGGACAGCCACTCCCATGACTACTCATAAAGATGTCACAGACAGGAAAAAATAGTGCCTCGTTGTAGATACTTCACACACACCAGGAAAAAAAAAAGTTCCTCAGGTTTGCAAACTGAAGGACGTATAAAGAAAACTGAAGGGCTAGTATAATGTCAAGGTTAACATTTTAATTGCATAAAACACAGAGAAAGCCTACGCTTGTCATTTTCACAAGGTTACCTTTCCTGTACAATGTAGGCTTTTATCCAACAACTATATATGAGTTAGTGACATGACACAGGATGTGACTTACATAAATGGGAGAGCCCACACTCTTTTCTTCTGTATAGCTCCTTCAGAAGACACCATCAGGTAGCTAAGCTGTGCCCTTTTAAGCCTTTCTTAGCAGGTAAGAAATGCATATATCTGTGTCATTTTGTAGTTGTGAATGCATGGAGCCTAATTCTCCCACGTTATGCCTAGCCTCATGGTGCCCGGAGTCCTATCGATTTCAAAGAGGGTTTTGCAGGTGGAGTGAGAGCCAAGCGGTGCAGAATTTAGCTCTTTTGGGTGAGATGATCACGTAACAAAAGACTGCTGTAACCCTTCGAGAAGGCAAAATTAAGGTTGCTGTTGCACCTTCATTCTGAATTGGCAGAATCTAGGGCAATCCAGAGTCTGTAGCCCCACCATGCAATACTTCACAGTGTTCTACTGTGAGCAGAAAAAGAAAAAGGAAAACATTTGTAATGGATGGGAAGCCTTTCAGATCTGTGCATTGGATCAAAATATGAAGAATATCATATCAAAAAAATCCCATGTTCTAAGGTTGAAAAGTAGTCAGAGTAAATTTTTAAACATTGCACACACTTAGGAAAGTACCTACTGTATAAAAGGCACAAAGGTCATCCATAAGCACAAACTTAATAATAAGACTCATATTTCATTTCCTTACACACCAAAATGAAGATCAGCCCTCTTAAAGTAGACTGTTTTCAAAATGAGGAAACTATTGTCTATCAGTTTGTTCTTTATGAAGTCAATGAAGCTCAATGCTAAATGCCATGTACATAGCATCTGCGTTCTGCCCTCCCACTCAGAAGGAAGGCACGACTGTTGCCATCCCACAAAACCAAACAAATTCAAACATGAGTCAGGAGTGACTGAAGGAGACAGCCGTATCAGAAACCCCTTTTCCTCAGAACAGAGTCTTCTGCCAGCATCCTGCTAAAGAGTGTGGAGACTTCCTTGCAAACTAATCTAATCCATTTTCTTTGTTATTGTTGCCACAAGAAAATATCGATAAAGGAAAGACGACTTAACTCACATTGTTGGAGGCTAAAAAGACAATATACAGTGGCCTGATCAGTTTGGCCTCTGATGAAGGCCTCATGAAGATGATAGCTATGCGTATGGTAGAAATTACATGTAAGGCAGGTAAGATACAAAGGAGCTTGTCATAACCCTTTCTCAAAGGGAACTTGCTAGGATCCCACAAGAATTCAATCCCTTTCAAGGTAGCACCTGAAGATATAAGCACCTCACACTAAGCCCTACCCACTCCCTCCAAATTCCACTATCTATCAACATGGTGACACTAAGGACCAAGCTTATAACACATGAAGTTTGGGAGGACCTACTCAAACTATATCTAAAGCATAATAGGTAGGGTGAAGAAATGCAGAGCAATGAAGGCTTGCCTGCCCAAGGTCACAGCTGATCCCTTTCTCTGTCTCCCTACTCAATCTACAAAGTGCTCCAGCCTTCATCTGAACCTCTGAGGGCCATATGATCTTGATACAGAAAGAAAAGAGTGCTGGAGAATTGACAGAGAAGAATGGTGACCTAACATGCATTATAGATGTGAAAAGTAACCATGGTTCTTCTATATAAAAAAACGCATCCAACCTTCCCATCACTTTCTAAAAATGCCCAATGGTAACCTGGTCTTACCACATATTTTGCCATCTTACATAGTGAGTCTATGTAGGCTTATCATTTATTTTTGTCTCCCTCCATTACAGTGGAAACTTCACAGTGACAAAGATTTTAACCTGTTTTACCCTGAGTATACAAAATAGTATCTGGTACTTACTTGATGTCTAATAACTAGCTGTTGAACTATTTTGATGATTAATGGATGGATGACTACTACTACAGCATTAGAGGTAATACAGCGAGATGGCTACACCTGTGTAGCTAAGGGTGAGGACAGAGACAAAAATTGCTATACTTACAGATACAGTCACATGTAAGGATAAGCAAAGCTGTATAGGGCTAGACATCAAATGAAGGAACAAAGGATGAAAAGTACAATTAAGGATCTATTCTGGTGCTCACTTCAGCAGTACATATATTAAAAATTGAAATGATATAGAGAAGATTAGCATGGCCCCTGTATTAGGAAGACATGCAAATTCATGAAGCATTCCATATCTTTGAATGATGGACAAGCCACAAGAATTTAAGAGTTCAAGCATACTTCATTTTTTTGTAGCTTGGTAATAAAAGCAATGTGTTGATTTAAAAAAAAAAAGAATCTATTCTGAGACAAAGAAAATCTAAGGAAGAAATTTCCTTTATAAAGCGAATTGGAAAAAGACATTAAATCAGTGAAAAAGATCTTGAACAAGAGCCCTCAATGGCATTTTTAAAATACTCTAGGACCTACAAAAATACATCATAAGTAATAATGATAACATTAAAGAAGAGATTAATAGGAAAAAATAAATAATTAATAAATTACAAGCATCAATAACAGAATACACACTGCCAGAAACAGAATTAATACCACCACATATCTCACTGCAAGGAGAGCGGAGCAAACCGCATAGATTCCAAGAACTAGAAAATAACTAGGAATGTAGAGATCCTGCGTAAATATAGTTGATTTTCAGAAGACATAGAAAAATGCCTATCAGTGAAGAGAGGACTGAACCAGCTTTAAAACTTATGTTCTGGGGGAAAATACTGAATGCTTGCTACAAGGCAGGTCCTTGAACTTGAGTGTTGTCTATCCAGGCAGGTAGGCATCAGAAACAAGTCATTTAGAAAGGACAGATAATGAGTTTGTCTCCAGCTTCTCCACAGAAACAATTCCAGAACACATGGTGCAAACTCGACCAATTTCTGAAAGACAGAACACTAGGTTTTACACTAGCTAAGTTGTCACTCAGGCACTTAAGTCACCACTACATATAAATCCAGAGAACCTATCATTAGGGAAAAGTCAACCGCATGATAGGCAAAGAATGCACCTTACACAGAGGAAACCCAGTCCTCTTTCAATGATGTCTAAGTGTGGGGGATGAGCCCCCACCATTATTTACCCCAGGGCCTTTTGAGGAATGAGGAATAAGAGACTTGGTTAGAAATAAAGGAAGAGAAAACACAGAATAAACTCGGGTGGGCCTGGATCCTTATCTGCCGGCCCAGAATTTTATTCCAAAGGTCTATTTATAACAATGCCAAGCAGTGGGGCAAAAGACCTCCTCCTTGCTAGTTACAGTCAAGTGTAGACCCTTACAAACACCTGATACTCAGGCCCGTAGTCCAATCAACCTCTTATGCAGTCCTGATGGGTACAGCCACTAGGAAATCTAGTGGGCTACAACAGCTAAGACCCTGCACCCTCCGTTTTCCCTATTCTTTCCTCCCACTCCATACACTGCCTTCCTTCTGTCCCAGGTTCTCCAACCTGGCTACCTGGTGCTTGATACCCACATCTCCACCATCTTGTTGACCTAGTATGATGCTTCAGCCTCTGGGATTCTTCCCCCACATCTGAATACCCTGGCCTCTCACCTGTTTGACAGTTCAGTCCTTTGCTGACCTACCTACAACTCCACAATCTCCTAAGGGCTTCTCCCCCACTCCTGCCTCTCTACCTGATTTCTCTTGACAATTGTCACCATCTAATCTATTCTATCTTCATGTGTCTTGTTTTTTTTTTTCATCTGTCCCCATCATTTAGACTGTAAGTTTCTTAAGGATACAAATTGCTATCTATGTTGTCTCAGTTTTTTTTTATTCCCGTAACAGTGGCAGGAACATAGCTAGCATTGGAACATTTACTGAGTGGATAAATAAGTTAGAGTTCGGCACTGTCCCTTCCAGTCAGCTCTTTGACACTGTTGACTGGGAGTGAGGCCCAGATGAAGGGCTGTTTCATCACGAGTCTGAACACCAGATCTCGTTATGGCAAGCTGATGTATCCTCTGCCTTTATGTGAACTGACCTTAACTTTTATTAAAAAGAAAATAAAGGGCTTTTTCAGTGGTGTGGTAGACACAGAACTAGGGTATTTATAGAGAATAGTTTTCCAAGAAAATAATCTCACATTCAGAGTCAATGTTGAAATCAGCATCCTCAAGAACAGAGGGCCAGGGTCCCTGCCTATAGGAACTGAAAAGATACTGGATGTTTCCTGACAGAAACCCTACAGAAGAAATTCTCACCGTGTGTGAGAGTCTACACTAGATGATCGCCAGATAAGATATTCCATAATGCTATTCATATCTGCAACATGAGAGCTTTGGACATTTCCACTTGAGGGTTGAACTAAGCCCTTGCCAACAGGTACCTAGCTGCTTCACTCAGTTTACGAATGGCAGCGTTGTTAGTGACAGGAACCTGCACAGCTGGTTGGCAGGGTTTGAAGAGTTTTACAGCAATCCCAACAGGAGTCATCAACTGACTATAACTGACCAAGCATATCATCTCTTATGTCTTTTGAAAATCATATTAATTATTAACATGTTCACCATGGAATTTCTCCCATCTATACACAGTCCTTGGTTGAAGCAAAATGTTGTCTCTCCCCAGAGGAAAGTTTGAAAATCTTTGAGAAGGAGCAAAGTTTCTAAAGTTGTTTTGCCCTATACATTTTGGTGGGAGGTTACAGTTTTTCTTGGAACTTATAAGAAAGACTACTAGCAATTGGTGGGGGTTTTGGTTGCTTGTTTTTGTCTTGGTTTGGCTTTGAGATTCCAGGGATTAAACATAAGTCCTCTAGAATATGGAATACATAGAATCTTCCTAAGTTTCCCCCACACTGGCCTTTAATCCACTGTGTAACCCAGGCAGTCTTTGAACTTGTGATCCTCCATTCTCAGTCTACAAAGTAGTTGAGATTACAGGCTTGAATTGACAGGTCTGGATACTCATGATCTTGACTCTAGTTGAGAAGATATGACATTTATATTAACATTCAAAATAACAGCCAGAATTTAAAACACGTAGTCATTATATTTCAAAAGTACTTATTTGGCTTTAAAAGGTGGAATGTAAATTATTCAAGGTTTTTGGTTTTTAAGACACTTGAACTAACTTTTAGCAAAGATATTAGAGAGAACTGAGCCTACAAAAAGAAACGAATTTCCTTTCTCATCTTCATCTGAAGAGATGGGAGGCAGCCTCATGAACTTTACAGGACATATCCTGGCCATAGTACTATGGGTCAAGGCTTCTTAAACTTTCTTCCACTCACCTATGACCCCTTTCACACATAAAAATTCATTACAGTTTTAGATTTATAGGTATAAAAACAGATCTACAAACAAAGCATTATTGATAATAAATGCTAAAGAAATTTATTTTGAAACAATCTTTTGGATTATAATTTTACCTGTTATTAAAATGAAAACAAATTTGTATACTAATTATATAGATGTGCTTATTTTTGCATTAATCAAATTTTGGCTGGTTTTTGACTCTGTAAGATATGGAGTATGTGAAAAGGCTTTCAGAATTGATATATATATATATATATATATATTTATTTTATAATTACCAGCACTGAGAATACCAATTTGCATAAATGCAACAAAAATGCAGAAGTATGTTTAGGGTCATTTCAGAAATTATTGAAATTCTAAACTGAGTGGGGCAGTGGTAGCACACTCCTTTAATCCCAGCACTCAGAATGCAGAGGTAGGCAGATCTCTATGAGTTTGACTCTAGCCTGGTCTACCAAGCAAGTTCCAGGACAGCCAGGACTGTTAAACAGAGTATCCCTGTCTCAAAACACAAAACAAAACAAAACAAACAAAATTCTAAACTGATCCCAAGAAAAAAGTCACTTAATTTTTCACAAACCTCTATTTACAAATTCAAACAACTTTTAAAATCAAACGTTCTAACACAGTGTAATTGTGAAACATACTAATTTGATATGTATGTGCTGAGGAAAATACTAAAAGCTCCTGTTTTCCATAACTAACACTTCATGTTTCTATAAGAGCTGGAAGAATCAAGTGTAGAGTTGAAACACTGCAGTTCATCACAGACAGTAGTCTGGAATCTGAGCTACAGTGTTTGGGACAATGTTTATTGGCAGTTTGTGGCATTATGGGATTCTCCATCCAGTGTGTACTATTGTGCTAAGAACCAAGGCTACAGTGAAGTCATGTGATACAGCACAGGTGGGCATGGCTGCAAACTTAGACTCATTGTGGTTGATTTTGAATAAACTTTTGGTTGTTGTGCATTCAAAATTTTACCATTGTCAATTTTTTTCTGCAAACTCCACATCCAGTTACACAACCCACAAATTTAAAAACTGAGTCTAGACAAAGCTTCAAGTGATCACAGTTAAAACACAGAGAGGCCCCAAACCTCTGTGGTGCTGAATTCAACCCTTTACTGTTTCTCAGCTGGTCCATGATGGATTTCTGCTTCCCAGATTTAGAAAGAAGAGTCTGATGCCTGTCCTTTGCTGAGTGGCTGACCTATGTGTGCACAGCTTTCAGTTTCTGAGGGAGGTCTGACAGTCTAATTCTACAAATTGTCTGCAATAATCTTCCCACTTGCAAAGATTTCCTCAATATTCACAATGTTAATTCTTCCAAGGAAGTTTATGGAAGCCTAGCATCACTTTCTTTGCCCAATTTGTGTCTTCTCACTGGTCCCAGAGTGTGGGATGAGAAGAGGTTAAGTGTGACACATAGTAAGTACTTCATAAATGATCAATTTTTCTTTTAAAAAAACTATGTTAGTTTGTGTTTATGGGCTGATGACTCTAAAGCTTTAGAAAAATAAGAACCACTTGTCCATGGACACTCCCCATCCTCCATCATCTGGGCAGGAAGCCTTCCTGTGCTCAAGGCCATGCATCATGACTCTGCAGCTGGGTGATCCAAAGGACTGCCTCCTTTATTTCTCTTGCCATTCTCATTCCTTCTTTCCTCTTAAACCTATCCCACACATGCCCCACCAGGCTAGTCTAGCAGCAGGAATAGCGACAGGTTAGGAGAACCAAAGGGAGGAAAATAAAACCTTCTATTGTGCCTCACTCAAGTTTGAGTGACCTAAGAGTTTACATACTCTTGCTCCCATTAGCTCTATAACACCCATGTGCAGCCATTAATCTTTCTAATGTTATAGACAACATATAAGCAATTTGACAAAATAACTTAGACAGGCTTATTTCAACCTTGTAATATCTTGTGAAAATTCTTTCCAGTTGAAGTGATAGTAGCTGGCTGAGATAGAGTCAAGAGTCAAGAATTCAAGTTCTATGCAGTATTCTCCTGTTGCCCTGATTGATTGATAAATAAAATGCTGATTGGCCAGTAGCCAGGCAGGAAGTATAGTATAGGTGGACTAAGGAGAGAGGAGAATTCTGGGAAGTGGAAGGCTGTCAGGAGATGCTGCTATCTGCCATGAGAATCAACATGTAAAGATACCACTAAGCCACGAGCCACATGGCAAGGTATAGATTAATAGAAATGGATTAATTTAAGATATAAGAACTAGATAGCAAGAAGCCTGCCATGGCCATACAGTTTATAAGTAACATAAGTCTCTGTGTGTTTACTTGGGTCTGAGCAGCTGCAGGACTGGTGGGTGAGAGAGATTTGTCCTGACCTTGGGCCAGGCAGGACAAGGAAAACTTCAGTTACATTCTACCCTGATAATGTAAACAACAGAAGTAACAGCATTTAGAATGGCCAAGGCAATAATTTTAAAAGTAGCATGCTTTGTTCTACTATAGAATCCATATTCATCTTACTTTCAATCTTCCTGTATCAAAGACCTGTTTAGTATCACTCACATTACTGGGCTTATAAGTTTGAGTATATCAAGCTGCTGGTGATCCTATGAACACTGGTACAGACTTAGCATTTGATATCTTTTCTTTTTTAGTTGCAAATGCTAATAAAACATAATTGTGGTCTCACTCACACATGCACTTGACATCCCCACTAGAATGCGGAGGGACAGAGGACAATAAAGCTAGGATCTAGGCAATATGGCTGAGAAACATAAACAAGCTTTAGCTCCCATGTAGCACTTGTGAATGAGGAGCCACAGTGTGGGGTGAATCACACCTGGAGACACATAGAATTTCATATATTTGGAAATTCCTTGTGTTCTTTTTCATGCAAGACTTGAGACTTAGAAGCACCTTAGTTGATCTAGAACAGTTCTCTGTATACTGTCTCATATGAAAAACTAGGTTTACTGGTTACCTAAATTTAGACCTGCAGACTCTCAAAGTACAGTCCGCATCACCGAACAAGAATACATTCCAAAAGATGCATCCTTAAGGCTTCATTGTTGTGCAAACAGAGTATTCTTGTCCAGACTTACACGACTACCATCACAATACAGTTCTATAAGCCTACTACCATGCATTCAAGCATTCAGTTCATTGTTGTCCCAAATGTCATTATACAGCACATTACTACATATAAGCCACTGCTGTAGCTGGAGGAAGATGAGCTATTGCTGAAATTATGCCTTTAGATAGAACTTGATTTTATTAACTGCCTAATAGCACATGAGGAAAAAAATGAGTGATGTGGACATGTGTCTTCTAAACTATTTATTCTATTTAAATCTTTGCACTTGAAAGTGAGCAATGAACCAGAAGACAGTGCACAAGCATGGCTCAAAACTGCACAAGCTTCCCAATATTCCCCCTGAGAGGGAGGATACCCTTCCCAGAAGAGGCTCAGGAGCTCTCCTTCCTTCCCCTGAGATTAGCAACATGCTTTAATCCAGAACAGAAATCTCTCTCTCATATCCCACTTCCTCTGAAGCAAGTCATCCTTACCCTAGAAGGAAATAGATGTTAAAAGTTATTTTGCCAGACCTTAAATACATTGGAGGGAGAAAAACTTCCCAGTGGACTCCCTGAGTCAACAGCATGGAAACTGATTCCCAACTGGCAGGATTAGAAATGGCTGTCCCTATGACTGGTGCCTGTTGGTAACCTGTAAAGAGTTGTGCCCACCAGAGAGACAAGCAGCCCTTCCAGATGGGAATATCTTCTCTTTGAATCTACAACTTCTCAGGATACAATCACTGTGCTTGAAATATAACATGCTAATACATGCTGTCCAAACAAATGAAGATATATATATATACAACTTAATTTCTGTACCAATGACATTTTTCAGTTTTAATAATTTATAGTGAAAAGTTATGACATAATAAATTACCATAGGGATTGCTTGTGTGCATTATGTTCAATAAAATAGTTCTTCAGAAAGAAATTTCCAAAAGCCTTATTAAATTATTTTACTCATTTAAACATATATTGTATTTACAAGGATTTTAACATTAGATGTAGAACTGTCTCTAGAACTTTAAGCCAGTAAGAGTTTATTGGTTTGAGATATATCCAAACTATAGAGGTAAACAATCCTACCTTTCCCTTTGAACAAAGCATTTAAGGTCTCTGGTTCTCATTTCCTTTACTTACTAAGGGTGAGATTGCAGTTTGATGCATTCCAAGGACTGTGCCAAGTCTGGTTCTTGCATGGTTCACAGACTGTGAGCAAAGACACCCTCCTTCTTTGGGCGGGGGGGGGGGGTGCGTTTGAGCGATCATCTTCCTCAGAAAACTCTTCTTTCTAGGCATACTGTTCTCTGCCTCTCCCTTTCTTCCTTTTTCTCCAACCTCGCCTCCTCACACTAGCTCTATTACTGCCCTATGTTTGTAAAACCACCAAATAAAGAAATGTATGCTCACATCTGTCAGTGATTTACTCACTACGTGCATAAATTGTTGTATTTTTAAGGGTAAGAAACATGCACAGTTCCTTGTGGCATTCTAGGCAGCAAGCCCAATGCCTAGAACTCTAAGATACTACTTCAAGCATGAATTGATGGCCCCTGCACCAAAGTATTGTTTAAAGGAATCCTTTTATCACTCCACTGCATAGCTATGTAATAAAGCCTGTGTGAGGACAGCCCTTTAACCAGGCTCTTTGTAAATACCCTAGGTGATTGTTCTGCCCCCAAAGGCTTGATAGACTGAGATATATGGTCAATAAATACATGTTGCATTCTGAATGAATGTTTATAATGAAGGGAAAACTCATCCCATGTGGGTAGGTGGAATGTACATATGCACGCATGCAGTCATCAATACTCCACCTTGATGCAGAGTTTCAGTTCTCCTTACATCCCACATCCCACTTCTCCCATTTCCTCCTGCCATAGGGGAAAGATTCTGCCAACTTCCTTTCCTTGATCCCCACCTAAATTTCAGTTCTTCCTCTCTCATCAATCATACCCAGCCTTTTGAGGAAAGAGAAAACTGAGTGGCACTACTGTGGGCTGCCTGCATGCTCACTGGACTTGAGGATGTAATAGTTGCTTTTTTTTTTTTTTCTGAAAGATACTCTTGTGAGAACATTTTGAAACCTGTCAATCATGACCTCTCAGGTACAGATTTCCTTGTGCCATTGATACACTTCCTCTAAGATCACTCCTGTCTCCATGGGACTCTCTAGTGCAAGTTCTGAGACGGTCCATACTATTGCTGTTTCACCTCCATAGCTCATGCTTGGCCTGGTAGAAATTGAAAACTTCAGTGTTCCAATAACCATGTCTTGCAGTTACTGTGTGCTCAGTGGGAGGAATAGAAGCAGCTACATAGAAACATTAGATTAGTTGTAAGACTTAGAGATGGGCCCAACTTGCCTTCATTTTAATTTTCCAATGTGACAATGATATGGAAACAATATATACTCAATGGAACCATTCTTTAAGTTCTGAATTTGGATCTTTGCCCCTGGCTAGCAAAATGCAATGCAATCCTTCACATTCTGGGCAGATGGAGCCACACTTCTGATTATAGCAGAAACAATGTTTCAGCCCATTACATGAGATCCTCAGAATCGGCCCATATAAGTGTCCTAGGAATATTTAAGATAGACAAGACAGATTAGGTATATCAGATACATTTTTGACAAGGTGCTTTCAACTTCCAATAGGTTTATTGGGAACCTCATTATAAATCTAGTATCATCTACATAGGGTTATAACAGAGAAAAACAGCAGCAGGGAGGGGTGAAGGAGTTGAGGGAGACTGTAGTTGGAAGTTTTCCTGTGTCCTGGCCAGCCGGCAGTTGGGACAAATCTCTCCCACTTGCATCCCCCAAGTGAACACACAGAGGCTTATATTAATTATAACTGCTCGGCCAGTAGCTCAGGTTTATTACTGACTAGCTCTTACACTTAATTAACCCATAATTCTTATTTATGTTTAGCCATGTGGCTTGGTACCTTTTCTCAGTTCTGCCTTGTCATCTTGCTTCCTCTGTGTCTGGCTGGCAACTTTTAACTCAGCCTTCCTCTTCCCAGAATTCTCATTGTCTGTCTCCTTATCCCACCTATACTTTCTGCCTGACTACTGGCCAATCAGCATTTTATTTATTAACCAATCAGAGCAACACATATTCACAGCATACAGAATAACATCCCACAGCACTTCCCCTTTTCTGGCTAATCAAAAAGGAAGATTTTAACTTTAACATAGTAAAATTACATATAAAAAACAGTTATCAACCAAGAATTATAGTTACAATATTGAGTCTATTGGTATTTGGCAAAATTAAAGAAAATATACTATCATCTATCCTATATTTGTGAGCCCAAAGTTTCATATCTAATTTATCTTTTATCATAACCAAGTAAAATTATAATTATAACTATTTAGTCTTCAACTACATTAAAGACTCCAGAAGGATATAATATTACCTAAGTAAATACAGAGTGCATTGTAAGTAACTTCCAAAAATCTAGAATGACAGAGAGAACTGGCTGCCTGGACTGTCATCCAAAATTCCTCTGTAACATTTGGGCATCCATCTTCAGCCCATAGGAATAGAGTTTCTCAATCACTTCTCTCTGTGTCCTGTAGAATGTCTGGCAGTTTCTTCTGTGAAGCAGGAACCTGAAGGACCATCTTGCCTTACAAAGTTCAGTGGTCACTTTTCTATGGGTCCTGCATGTCCAGTTTATACAACATATTATCAGCAGTCAAGGCAAGAACAGCCTCTTGCCCAAATGGCTATTTTTGCCAAGAAGAAGATAAACTCCATATACAGTGTCTTCAATGTTCATCTTTCTCTTTGAAGTAAATGGATGCTGCCAGGAACAAACGTGTCTCACTGTCTAGAAAGTCTAAGTTTTTAAAACATTTTAAATTCCATATTCTGTAGGTCTTTGAAGTGTTTGAAGATTAACCACCTAATTATATCTATGTATACCTAGAAAACTTAACTAACATGACTTTAAGTTTGATTAACATGGATTACTAATTATTAATCTGTATTTCTTAATTATACATTACAATTTTAAATGAATTGCACAAACATAATACCTTAAAAAGGAATATAAATATACATACAGTATAGCAAAATTAACCTTAAATTTGTAATAAACTCAAATCTATAGCAATTTAAAACATTTTACACAAGTTGTTGCTCTTTAAAAGTAGATCCAATAATCTACCCTTTTATCTATATCATATCATATCTATATCCTCTCTTTTTCCTTTTCAGACTAGATTCAATAATTTACCCTTTATTCTACCAGGAGACCATTTCAGAAACTGAAGTGAATCGAGAACAAGTCAAGCATGATCCAGGCACGGTGGTACATTTCCATAATCCCTAAATTTAGGAGGCAGAGACAGGAGGGCACAGAATTGGAGGCTAACCTGAGCTTAACAAGACACCATTTCAAAATGTGAACATGAAGCCATTTCAAAATGTTCAACTACATTTCAGGTAGTTCAACTGAAAGGTGAAATTGGAGTAAGGTTTTGAAGGATTTTAATGTGAAGACTAGAAATACACACTTATAAAGAATAAATAGGAAGAGAGCATCACAAGGTATTATAACTGCTATTTGTGTCTGTTTTCCAAGGTAGAATGTGAACACAATACACATGAGCAGAATCAAACTTTAACCTGGCAAGTGGCCTAATTCATTCCTTGTATTACTTGGCATTTTCATACATGTATGTATTGAGTTTGGAGCATTTTTACCCTTCATCACATTTTTTTCTCCCCTCTTCCACAGAAAGCCTTTTTCTTCCCAACCATCCCCCTCCTACTTTGACGTCTTTTTCTCTTCTGAACCATATGCCCTCTGTGAGGAGTAGGGCTTCATCAGCCCCTCTACCATACATTATAGCCACAGCTGCAGCAAATTCATAAGTATGATACCCAGAAGACACCGTTTCAAAGCATTCCTCCCCAAACTCTGGCTCTCACATTGTTCCACTCTCTCTTCCACTGTGTTCCTTGAGCCTTACAGGGAATGATACAGATGTTTCATTCCTGGAACTGAGCACCCCATGGTCAACCATTCACCACACTTTGACCTGATGTAAGTCTCTGTGTTAACTATCACCAGCTATAAAAGGAAGCTTCTGTGACTTGAGGTGAGAGCTGCACTAACTTATTTTTATAGCAAGAAGTGGATATGGGCTTATGGGGCAGAAGTGATGCAGTTGGAGGAGAGGTGGAGAAAGAAAAGAAATGGAAAGGAAGGTGAGTGAAGAGTGGGAGAGGAAAAAAACAAGGAGCTATTACCTCATTCCAGGCAACCAAGGGTGAGACATTTCATAGAGTAACTCGGGTCTTTAACTCCTCTAAACAACGTTCAGTCACCAGCTTTGGGTTGGTATTTGATGATTTAATTCTTTATAGAAGGAGAAGCTCTGTAATTTTACCAGCACTGTCTGAGAATATGTACCTATCTGCCTAATGCCTCCACCCAGTTTCACTTATGAACAGAGCACACATGGGTAATGGTGAGGAGTGGAACATGGCTATGAATGGGAGAAGGAACTGACCTGTGGGACAGCACATCCACAAGTAACTCTGTCCCCAAACTAGGGCAACACATTTGTTATGCTTGGTTAACATCCACATTCTAGAAGCCTGGACATACTAAAAACTTGACCTTCAAAACAGACATCCTTATTCTATATGCTCTATTATATGCCTCCTTAGACTAGACTAGGTAGAATTTAGGTGATGATGTTTAGAGTAATATTTTTCATTTTTCTACAGTTATGATTTGTTCTATTCATCTGAAACACTTTTCTGTCTAACCAGATAACATTTAAGGACTTTCTACATTTTTTATTCCCTCTTTGAATGTACTTTAAAAATGTTTGTATTAGTTCTTTGAGAATTTTATACAACATGCTTTTATCAGCTTCACACTCCTTCCCCCAACTTCTTTCCTTCCCACCCAACTTCATGTCTTCCACACCCCCACCAGGACTGCCTAAATATTCTTGGATGTGTGTGGCTTTCCACTGAAGTGTGATCAACTTACCAGTTTTTCAAATCCTAAATCCTTAGATCCCCATGAACTTCCTTGAATAAATTGCTGCTTAGAAACAAAATTTTCCTACAGAACCTGTAGGACATGGCCTCAGATGTGTAGTGGACACTGACTTAGTCTACATAGTTATTCAAGAATGGATGCAGGACTTGACTTTGTGTGTAAAAACAAGACTACAACATTCTCTAGAGTCAGTTGTCTCTCTGCATGATAGGCATGTTGGTCTCCTATAAACTTTAGTGTGGGTCCCTTCAATCCATTCCCATGATATCGCTCTTTTGTGAACAAAACAAGAGAGAGCATGTGATCCACATTAGGCAAGAAGAACAAACTAAACCTAACAAGTGGCCAGTCACATTGCAGCTTTCAACAATGATCGTATCCTGTTATTTAGTGAATATATATACTATATTAAGAAGTGGAGCAGAGAAGGCTGCAAGCAATAAGAGAATCACATATTATTATAATCAAGATACACTTGGTGTCCTCTTATGAAAGTTAGAGAGGAGCGTTTACCCAAGATGACAGTTGCCACTCAGCTTCAGTCCCCCAAAAAGCTAGACTGCCATACCTTCTGGGTGGTTTTAAAGAAAAATAGATAATGCATGTATTATGGAGGCTCAGAACTATCAACAAATTCAAACTGTTTCAAAGTCCTGTTTTCGTAAGTATGAGAGTGGGGTGTCCCTGCCTACTGGCTGTGCACAGCCAAACACCACCAGGTACTGCATTTGAATTAAAAGTGAAGGTTTTCATAATGGCTAGTGTCTAAAAGGTGAGTTGGAACCAGAATGCATTCAGTCCCTAGTACTGGGCTGAGCACTGAAGTATAATTCTTCACCATGAGAACTAGCATGTATCTTCTTAAAAACACACAATAAAATGATCCAGGCATAGTACTATACTCTTATAATTCTAGCACTCAGAAGGGTGAGACAAAAGGATCATGAGTTCAATATCATTACCATGATTCTGTCTCAAAGCCAGGACAATAACACTTATACACATGCAAACTGTGTGTGTGTGTTTGTGTATGCATGATCACATTGTGTTTTAGAAATTCTAGACAAAGAAAAAGAATGATTAATTGGTTAAGTAAGATATCAGAGTCTAGTTATGGGCTCCTTCCGTGATTCGCACAAGGTGTAATGAGATCAAACTAAAGGAAATAAAAACAAAAAAAAATGCAATAAATATGTGAACTCCCTGAGGAGCTTTTATAGAGCTCATTAATGCTATTCACATTTTTTCAGGGTCCTCCCTCTCTGGGAGCTAACTGCACGTCCTGGTGCTGGCAGGACAATGAATGATGAAAGAAGGTGCTGGGGTTTACTGAAAAGCCAGGGTGTTTAATTCTCACTCTCAAAGGTTCTCTTTCCTCTTGGCATCATCCTGGCAATGTCAGGACAGTGAATGTTTTACCCAACTGTCTGTGATGAGCTTAGACCCCTGTCTCCTCTGTTGTAAAAGAACAAGCTTGTTAGGCTCCAGTCCTACAAGTTTAAGAAGCAATGTTACTACAGTGTATCCTAAAGAAGATTGTTACTACAGTGTATCATAACACACCCAAAGAAGAATGTTACTACAGTGAATCTAACCCATCCAAAGAAGGGTTGTTACTACAGTGAATCTAACCCATCCAAGGGAGATTGTTACTACAGTGTATCTTTAACCCACCCAAGGAAGAATTGCTACTATAATGAATCCTAAGCTATCCAAAAATGTTGTTACTACAGTGAATCTAGCCCATCCTAAGATTTTTACTACAGTGTATAATACACCCAAAGAAGATTGTCCAAAGAAGATTCATTGCTACACTGTATTTTAACCCATCCAGAGAAGATTGTTACTGTAGTGTATTCTAACCCTTCCCAAGAGGGATCACTACTATAGTGCAACCTACCATGTCCTGTCTGATACTATTGTCTTTACCTCTTTTTTTCCAATGGTGCATCAAAGACAAAGTAAATATACTACTATTTTACTTCCTGTATTCAAAATAAGCCAGCTTGTCAAAAATATGTGAGATGTGCATTCATTTTACAACATCTATTGCTCTTTTATGAATTTTCCTAAGATTCTTTTCCTGACGACCTTTTCTCCCAGGTAATTTTATGGTTAGTGTATTTCACTAAAACTATGAGTTGCCATCTCTTTAACTTACTATATATAAAAAAACCTTAAAATGAATTATTTGAACTGAATGGTTAATACAGCAGTACAAACTAAGAAAATGCAGTATATGCATTAGCTCACTAAAAAATTAAAATGCAGAAGATGTGGGAAGAGAAATTAAGAATAAGACAATAATAACATTTATAACATAGTATGAGTAACTTTTACTATTTTACTTAACCAGCATTTTGCCATTTACAGTTGTGGTGATATTTTGTTTGTGCTCTAATAAATAAAGCTTGCCTGGAGATCAGAGGGCCGAGCTAGCCACTAGTTAACCATAGAAGCCAGGCAGTGGTGGCACACACCTTTAATCCCAGCATTTGGGAGGAGGAAACAGGAAGCGATATGTCTAGGCAGAGAGAGAAAGTGATAAGGCAGGGTAGAGACAGGAGCTTGTTGGCCCTTTCAGGCTGAGGACTTGGCGAGGTAAGGGGTGGCTGTGCCTTGCTCCTTTGTCTCTCTGATCTTTCAGCATTTACCCCAATATCTGGCTCCAGGTTTTTATTATTAAGATCAGTTAGAATTTGTGCTACACACAGTCATTTTGTAATAAATTTATTTTTAAAAAATCTAGATAAGTTTGACAAGGGAGCATTCTTATATACAACTTCAGGGAAGTATTATTGTTTATTGTGAAGGCTATGCAGAGTTTTGGTGCACATGGTCCGGTCTTAGATTTTTTTCACCTTTAAGAGGAAGTATGTCCCACCTTGTCTTTGAACAACAACAATAACAAGGGCAAGAATCCAATGAAGTTAGATCTGTAAAGCTTTTGGCAAACCTAAAATTGTTGTAAAGGAACAAAATTGAATTGCCTGTTTAAGGAGTTTCAGTTCAGACTAGACAAGGAACACTCCTGGAGATAGGAAGGGAATTAAAAAGAGAACACAGTCAGATTCTTGGGAAGAAATCTTAAACAGTACACTTGAGTTTCTAGAGCCTTCTAAAGGAATCAGCCATCACATCTTTGTCACTTAACTTTTTTTTTAATCTGAACTGACAGATCACTGGAGAATAACTGTAGGGAATAAGCCCCACACTGGCAGAGGGGATGGATTAAATCAACCATGAAAATAAGCACTGGCCCATGTGTCTATAGCCTAAAAGAAATGTTGAGCGAACAGAGTGCTGTGTTTAAACCAGGCGCAGCAGCCATTGAACTGCTTGTAATATTTTCTCTTGCAAATCCCCATTTGAAATGAAAAGTGAATGCTGATGCTTTGAAAGTCGGGGTTCAGTTTGCCCTGCCTTCTACATTTAAAGAATCATGCTACTGTTTGATTAGCATAGAAACAGAACTTCTCTTCCTTTCATTTTTATCCTTAATCTCATTTAGCAAATGTGGATTCTCTTGAATCTTAATAAAAAGTGAAATTTTCCCTAGAAAATTCGTGTTTAATAAGCATTAGCTGGAATTTTAAAAAATTTAAGAGCTAGCAAGAGGTAACTTGGCTTCCTAAGAAAAGACCACCAGAAGAACAACTGTTCTTCACATTTTCAAAATGATCAGCTTGTGTTACATGAACTTCTCATTTCACATAAATGTGATCTCTATACTAAACTCACATCATGTCAAGAGAGACAGTACATAGACACAGCAATGCCTGGTGAATCTCAGACTTTTCAGTCAAACAACCTGGTTATGCACACACTGGAGAGTGAGCAATCAGTCATCCTCAGGGACACTCCCTCCCTGTAATTCTTCACCAAACCTCTGAAAACTGCAAGAGAAGGATCTCAGAAACTGTGGATTAAAATTCTCGGGTGGGTAAACTTGACCTCATCTTTAGAGCAAATGGATTTCAAATCAAGAACCAACTTTCCACATTAATCCCCACAGGGTTATGCAAACATCGGTCAAGCAAATCAGCGAACACATAGGATCTGTCCATGGGAGCTCAATTTCTAATGCCTGTTAAAATCCTTAGGGTTCTGATGTGACATTGCATTAACACCAGAAGAGGACTTAAAAAATTTGATGGAGACCAACAGAAATTTTTACACCTTCCCTTTCATAAGGAAGATCTTACATTTATTAATAGAACTTCATTTCCTTGCCTTAATTGTGTTATGTAGCTGGAAGATTTCCTGTGTCCTGGCCTGCCTGCAGTCGGATCAAATCTCTACCACTTGCGTTCCCCAAGTAAACACACAGAGGCTTATATTAATTATAAACGCATGGCCATGGCTCAAGCCTTTTGCTAGCTAACTCTTCTATCTTAAATAAGCCCATGACTATTAATCTATGCATCACCACATGTTCCATGGCTTTACCTGCGTCCCATTACATGTTGCTCCTTGGGCGACTCACTAGCATCTCTCTTGGCCTTCTTCCTGTCTTTCTCTTTGAATTTCCCCCCTGCCTTGCCATAGGCCAAATGGCTTTATTTATCAACCAAACAGAGCAACACATATTCACAGTGTACAGAAAGACATTCCCCCATCAGCATTACTTAAAGGCTTATGGTGAAGAAGTTACACATACCAGGTTCCTCCCAACTACAACTGTATAGCAATGCCACTGTCTCAGAGCCCAGGGAGGGATTGGCAAGACCACAGCTGGTCCTGTTTGCTTGTGGAGACTGACAGCCTACCTTTACACCCTCAGCTCCTTTTTGTTTCTCTGCCTTTTTCTCTATCAGAGTATCCAAAACACTTTGCCTTCAAGGAAGCTGCATTTATTAAGAAATGCACATGCATTTACTTACTTATAAGCTAATTTTTGTCAGTCAAAGGTATTTATAGTATTTGAAGATTCTATTTAGTATGAACTGACCAATGTTACCACACTGACTAAGCCAGATATGTGACTTAATCCATGGAGGCTTAGCAAGGAAAACTTAACATTTACACTAGATTTGCACTTAGTTTGTGTTGGGAAAAGCACATCACTCAAAGATAAGTTTAGCTTGCAAACTGGGCCTAGTGTGCCCTTGCTTTTGACAGTTTGGCAAAAGAATTCTTCATGGAAGTTGAGTTCCCTCAGAACTTTGAAGGCATCGCTCCTCTGCTCTTACCCACAGAGTTGCATTAATGGAAGGCAGCTACATGGCAATGATGCCAGAAATTTCTATTTCTTGGTAGGTGGCCATTTTTCTTTGCAAAATCCTTTCAGATTTTAAAATGTATTTCTCTTCAGTGTTCTTCAATCCCATGGGGAAATTATTCAGGGTAGATATTGCTTCTTTAATATTGGTTGGCACTTGGTAAGAATGAAAGTGGAAATCCCAAGGACTGGGGAGAGTGGGAAAGAGCTCCACAGTGCGGTGATATTGACAGGCTTGTTTAGGTAAGTGAAGGGAAAGAATTTCACTTTGGGGTGCTCACAAACACATTAAAAATCTTGATTCTTATCCGGATGGCTTTTACGATTTCTTTAGAGGAGAGTCTTTCCGTTATTTTTCTGATACTTTAGGCCTAGCTTTGATCCATTCTGCCAGACAAGGTAGTGAGGAGGTCAACTGTTCTCTGAAGAGACCTCAGCAAATGCCTGAGTTCAGTTGCACCGCACCCTTAGCTTCTCTGCCACCATAGGACAGGTGCTGCTTCTTCCTTCTGCTCTGCTCAGAGCTCAGCTGTGCCATGTGTGTGTGTGTGTGTGTGTGTGTGTGTGTGTGTGTGTGTGTGTGCGCGTGCGCGCGCGTGCACACGTCACCTTCCCTACTTAGTGATGAATCTGATATGTCTCATAATCCATACTTGTTAAGTGTACTCCAACAAGCATGCGCCCCGCAAATCTCAATAAAAGCAGGAGAGATTAGTGAATTGACATACAATAAAATAATAATCACAAAAGCACCAGAGAACGCCCACACATTTCTTTTCTTACAGAGCAAGTGGTATGAATGAAATATTCTTAAAGATCCTAGGGAGATGGATAAGGAAGAGGTCCCAGTTGAAGGTCAAGGGAAGAGCAGGCCCCACACACTTGTACCATCAGTCAAGAGGCAACTGTCTCCTGGCCACCTGGGAATGTTCTTTAGAATGCAGATTATGTGCCTCTCTGGAATGTCCTTCCTAAGGAGCTCCCCTGGTTATTCCGGGCCCCTAGCCTGAAATGGGCTGCTGGAGATGGTGGAAGCCATCAAGCTGAGACAGACTTGGCTGGTTCAGACCATTGGTGGAAATTTGCACAGATGCTTTCAGGGAAGAATTTTCCTGTTTACCCTGGACATCTCAAGTAATATGTTGATCTCCGCCTTAAATGTAAAGAAAAAAAAAAGGGTGAGGGCCTATGCAGCCATAGTTTGGAATTAACTCCAGGTGGAGAGGGGCAGGCCCCCATTATCTCTGAAGCAGCATTGATTTCTCTTGTTTCTGACTGCCGCCAAGAGTAAAGCAGATTTCCCAGCAAGTTTTCACCTTCTGTGAATTTTCAAAATCCTGTCCCTAACCATCTATATTTTCCCATCTAATTCGAAAAATCTTTGTCTACTGATGCAGGTTGGACTTGTCCTCAGTGAGGGGACCAGAAAGGGTGGCTTCCTTGCACTCTTGGTTCGTTTTCATTTGATGTTATTGTCTAAGGTATACGTGAATAGATGTTTAATTTACCAAGCCAAATTCTTCCTGTTAACTCACACTAGATCCCATATTCCCTTCTTTCAGACATCTTGTACCATCACATGAGTACACTGAGGCCTTTTCCCCTCTCCTCCACCAGCACCCCTTATCTGCCCCCTCCTATTTCCCCTGCTCTTTATAAAAACCCAATGTTCATACTTAAATTAGCATTCTGATTCTCAAAATAAACACTTAATTTCCCATCAGCAGACTTGTAAAAGATGGTTTTCCTATAGCAGGACCAACATTGTATGTGAAAAAAAACTACCTCAAGAAACAAATGACATCATTAAACAAATATTCTTTTAAAAAATATTTATTTATTTTACATCCTGACTGCAGTTTCCCCTCCTTCCTCTCCTTCCAGCCACTCCCCCCCCCAACTCCTCCTTTTTTCCCATCCCCTCAATCCACTCCTCCTCTGCTTCTGTTTAGGAAAGGGTAAGTCTCTAATAAGTATCAACAAAACATGGCATATCAAGTTGTAGTAAGACTAAGCACCTCCCCATGTATTAAGGCTGGGTATAGCTGCTATGTCTAAGTATTTGTACTCTAATCTCAAGAACATGACCATGAAGGGCATTTATATACAAATGAGTGCTTGCTTTTGTGAAAACCTTTACTGAGGAATAGTTTGCCCAATCTATAAATGCAGTTTTGTTGTGTTCACAAGCATTGGAAAGTTGACACCCTACTACAGAGTCTTTTGGAGCATTGGCAAGTGGTGTATACTTGGAAAAGTTATGGAACCATTCTGAACCTGTACTGTGTAGCATAGCATAGCATTGATAGCATTTTCCCATTCCATTGTCTTGAAAGCTACTTCATAATAGTTAATGGCAGCATTTTCTAAATTACAAGGCACTATTACTTTTAGCCCACAGTATTTTCCAGCTGTGCACAGCATCTAGGACCTCCCAGAATTTCTAAAAGCCACTGTTGTGGTAAGTTACATAACTTAGAAATGACCCTGTTATCAGATCCAAAGAATACTTTCCCCCAAATGGTAAACCCACTGATTCAAAATTGAGTATAGGTCCAGCTCAACCTGGATCATTGGAGGACTTCCAGCAGTTAGATAAAGCCAGCATTCTTCAGGAATTCATGAAGCTGGTTCCTGTCTGCCAAAAGGAGTCATTTCCCTTGCCTCTGGCAAAAAAGACATATGGCTCTCCAATTAACATATATCTGTGGCACAGCATATCAAGGTCCATGCTAGCCCCCAGGATCCCTCAGACCCTACCCAGGAGTACTTGCTATACATTTCAAAATCCACACTAGCATCCTAGCCCTTCTCATCTCCTTCTCTGCCCTAAACTCCCTCCAGCTCACAGGCTTCCCCCTCCCTCAGCTACTCTCTTATAACCTGGTTATTCTCACTAAGCTCTCTCTATTCTCTATTTCCTATTGTTCTTTCTCACACAGATAACCCCCGGCCATTTCCAATCTGCTGGCCATGTTCAGTCTACTTCTTTCTCTCTCTGCTCTGGACTCTCCCAGATGCCTCTGGGTGTTCTCTCTCTCTTATCTACAACAAAACCTTCCCATACCATGGCATGGCCATGTTGGCAGTTTCTTTACTGCACACCCCTCACATACATCTTCATATCAGAAACAAATATCATATCAAATGCACCCGTGTGTCCTAATTAGTTTTCTGTTGTTGTGATAAACATAATGGTCAAAAGCACTTGGGGAGAATGGGGGTTATCATGAAGGGAAGTTAGGATAGGAATTCAAGGCAGGAACCTAGCAGGAACTGAAGCATAGGTCATTGAGGAATATGGTTTACTGCCTTGCTCCTCATGGATTGTTCAGGCTGCTTTCTTATACTCCCCAGGAATCACTTACCTAGGGAGGCACTCCCTTAGTGGTCTGGGCCCTCCCACATCAATCATTAAACAAGAAAATGCCCCCCCCCACACACACACACACACGTGCCTACAGGCAGTCTGATAGAGGCATTGTCTCAATTGAGGTTCTTCTTCTAAGGTAACTCTAACTTAAGTCAGTTTGACAAAAACTAACCAGAACACTGTGATACCTCTCTGCCTGGCAGAGCCTATGTCTCTCCAATGGGAGCAGTGTGTTCTTCCCTAAGCAGTTGACCTCTCAGTGATCTCCATAAGTTCACCCATGAGACATGAAGTCAAGGAAACAAAAAGCAAATACTCCTGAGCTCAGCCTTTGCCTGGTGACAACACTGACCCCTCCAGACCACCACGCCATGACAGGGAATGAGGAAATGGCCGGGGGTTATCTGTGTGAGAAAGAACAATAGGAAATAGAGAATAGAAAGAGCCTAGTGAGAATAACCAGGTTATTTAGTTCTGTGTTCACACACTGAGCCTCAGTGTGTGAACACAGAACTAAAGACATCCTTTTCTAATTACAGTAAAGGACATAAAATTAGCCATTTTATTCACTTTAAGCATATAGCTCAGCAGCATTAAGCACCTTAACCTCTATGTAGATCTAGAACTTTTTTGTTGTCTCTAGTAGAAACTTTAAAGCCTTTACCAGTTGCTCTCCATTCCTCCCACCCCAGACCCCAGTGCCCACCCTTCTGCTTCCTGTCTGTATGTATTTACCCCTCCTGCCCATTTCTTATTAGTGGACTCATGCACTAGTTCCTGGAATGGCTCATTTCAGGTACCATATTTTCAAGGTTGCTCATTTTTATTTTCCTGACTCTATTTCTCTCCCTTCAGGAAGATAGGGTAAAGGTGGGATTGGAGAATCATTACTCACCATGTTCTTGGTGGGATACTTGGCCACTTTTAAGAAGGCCCACTTGCTTCCTTCCTCCTCAGCTTGAGTGCTCTCCCTCTGTCTGGGTTCTCTCTCTCTCTCTCTCTCTCTCTCTCTCTCTCTCTCTCTCCATTTTCTTTATTTTAAAAAGAAAAGTACTTACAAGAGAACAAATAAATCAATTTCTCAGAGCATAAGCCAATAATTCATTGCATACATTAGCACAGCACAGTGGCTGCTGTGTGTTCTATCAGTGCACAAGTGCTATTCCAGTCACTAATAATATCACCATCACTTCTGGACACACCTCTAAGACTGCTTGTCCCCTGAGAATAGGACGAGGCTGGCCTTGCTTGGCATTGTCTCCTCCATTAAACAATAACCAGCACTGAGTAAGGACTCAGTAAATATTTGTTGAGTAAGTGAATTCATGTAATGATGCAAAAATAGAGAACTAATAAGTTAGCAGGTGTGCTATAGCAGGGTTCCTGCCCGGCAGTCCTCTAACAATCCACAGAGGGCTAAGGAATGACCCTCCACAGCCTCTGATTTGAGCACTGTTCTTAACAGACCAGAGTAACTGATAACAAGCAAGAGCTTGCTATCCAACATGTAGGTCCAACTCTGGCACAATGCTTTTTGTTTGTTTTTGCCTGCTTGTTTGAGAGAGGTGGAGAGAAAGAGAGAGAGATGTGGTGCTGAAACTGAAATCTGTCTCCACCTCAACCAGTAGCCAAGGAATTTAAGCTGAGAGATAAGGAGAAACAGAAAGCTGGTTGATTACAGCCAGAGCTGAGTGGAATAGTCAGAAACAGGGACATGGAACCAAACAGAACTTGTGAATAGCTTGTGTCTTTGTCAAGGTTCTCTTAGAGGCACAGGACCCATAGGATGAACTTATATTTTTAAATGAATTCCTTAGATTGCTTTACATAATGTAGTCTGAGTAATTCAACAGTCCTGTCTTTGCCCTGAGAGCCAGTAGCTGTTCAGCTACAAGGCTGGATGCTCCAGAGCCCTAGATTACTGGAGAGCCACTGATCTTCAGTTTCTGTTGGAAGGCTAAAGAAGCTCGGTTTTGATGTCAGCAAGGGATGGTGGTGGCAGCAGGGGCAGCAGCAACAGAAGTATAGACAAGCTTGGGGACCAGGTAGATAAGCTCACCAGTAAGACTCAAAGACAAGCAGGCAAAAAACTTTCTCCCTGGGATCTCACTACAAGCCTGCGTTCAGGGCAGGTATGAGAAGATTCAATAATGTAACCAGGAAAATCCCTCAGTGGCTAATCCAATGGAGGGAATCCTCCACAAGTGTTCTGAGAGGCTTATCCTAGATCCTATCTAGTTGACAATATTAATCTTCCAAACTTTGTGGTTGGTTTCATTTCTCTGGTCCATTCTGCATCTGTTGATAGTGCCCTTTGCTTCTAATTGAGGACACTAGGTTCTCCATATTCAGATTTTTTTTTTTCATTTGAGTATCTTAGTTCTATGAGGCTCTTACAGTCAGGTCCTGCCCTAAGGTTCTGTGCCTGTGTCCTAAAAACATTTGGAAAGGTATGTAGGAGCAGGGCAGTTGCTGTCTGATGGCTTCATCTCACAAGAAACTCAGGCCCTTCACTAGGGGGCATGTCTAACCTGCAGCCCAGGATAGCCCAACACAAAGTCATAACCTCACTTTTCTGTGTATGGTTTCTTTTTTTTTTAACCTCCCCCTTCTCCTCTTTCTCCTCCTTCTTCTATAACTGGATGAGTGATTCTAAAATGTGAACTTTGTAGATGATGTTTCCCAGTGTCAAAAAGTTTGACACACCTGGGATTTTTCTGATTTATCTTCAACAATCCCAAGGTCATGGCTTTCCCCCTCTATAATACAACTCTTCCTGGGCACTCCAGAAACCAAAATTAACTAGTTAATTCCATGTCTGTTAATAGCAACATGTCCATGATGAATAATTCCCATGGCCATCAGTTTGACAGCCCATGGGAGATATCCAACCTCAGCCAGGAACCTGGCTTTAGAAGGTAGTCTTGGAAGAAGTGTGGCTGATGCGGAACACCCAATCTGAACACTAAAAACATACCTGAAACTACCAGGATGGCTTGTGGTTGTGCTCTCTAAACCCTTCGCAACAATCAAGGAACTTGATGTTTTATCAAAGACAACTACTGATTATGTGACAATTCAGCCCACACTATGGTACCTCTCCAAATACCACCTTCTATGCGTTAGGCTGGAGGTTTCAGGATAAAAAGACACCCTTCCTCACCCCCACTTCCAGCCAGAAGCCAGTGCTTGCAGAAGTCTGAACCAGGCAAAGATTCCCGTCAAATGCTGGTGCTTATAAAAGCACACGCAAAACACTGGACAAAGTGGACACTTAGTTCCAGATTCCAAAGTAACCACTGGATGCAGGACACACCTACTGGACCCCTAACCCAAGCAATACTCCAATATCTTATCAAGCACAGCACTGTCTCCCACCCCTCTACTACGAAAAGCCCCTACCTAACCCAGTCCAGCCAACTTCATGGTCCTTGTCTGGGAGCTACTAATCCCCAGATAAACCTGCCTTTCACTTTTTAATTTGCCTCAATTAGATTGTTTTGCAGCGGTGGAGATGCCACTCACTATGGTCTAGACCTTTCTTTCATTTATTTGATAATTTCTTGTGCTTCGGTCTACTGTTTGTATTCATTTCATTTCTGTAGCTGTGATAAACACCATGACCAAAAGCAACTTGGGAAGAAAAGGGTTTATTTTAGTTTACACTTACAGATCACAGTCCATCATCCAGGAAAGCCAAGGTAGGAACCATGGAAGAATGCTGTTTATTTGCTTCTTCTCCATGACTTACCAGCTTGCTTTCTTACCCCACCCAAAACCACCTGCCAAGAGAAGGTACTTCCTGCAGTGATCTGGGCCCTTCCGCAGTAATTATTAGTCAAGAAAATGCCCTCATGGGCATGCCCATAGGCCAGTCTGATGTAGGCAATTCGTCAGTTGAGGTTTCCTGGTGACTCTAGTTTGTGTCAAGAAGACAAAATGTAACCAGCACACCTTTGCATAAATTACTTTCTTGAATTCTAGTAGTCAGTAGTCTGGAAATGCAGATTAAAACCACTGTAACACCTTCGTTAGAATGGCTATCATAAAAATAAATAATAAAATAAAATAAATTAAATTACAATGAATCTGGCGTGGATGTGGGGAAGGAGGGACCCTTATACACTGATAGTAGAAGTGTGAATGAGTGAAGTCACTTCTGGAATCCGTCGGAGGTTCCTCTACAAGCTAAAAGTAGAAGAACTATGTGTCTTAGGGTACACCACTCCTGGGCTTCCACCCTAAGGAATCTGGGCCCTACACTTCTACACAGACACTGTTCCTTCCATGTTCATTGCAGCCCTATTCACAATAGACAATGGAATCAGCTCAGATTTCCATCAACTGACAAGCAGATAAAGAAAACATACAAATACACAACAGAGCTTTATTCATCTATAAAGAAAAATGGAAATTTGAAATTTGCAGGAAAATGAATAGAACTGGAAATATAAATATACTAATCTAAGTAAACCCACTCAGAAAGAGAAATACAGTGTGTTTTCTCTGATATGCAGATCCTAGCTCTGACTCTTTAATTGTATGTCTATCCGTCAGAGGAGCTTGGGATTCAAACAAACTAAAAGGGGTCAGTTGAGGAGGGCTTGGTTTAAGGCAAGACATTAAATGAAGGTGGTATTTTCATTTCTCCAGGATCACATGGACGCTTTAAAGTGCAGGTATAATAGCCTGAGTCCTGAAACTGAAGATTCAATAAACTGTGAATCAAAAGTGCTTTTAACTCTATCTGTAATAAATGTGCATAGACTTCTCCATTGTTTTGATTCTCTAGGCAAAAGAGCATAACAATTAGCTATGTAGCATTTATACAATGCTGTTATAAGTAATACAGAGGCTTTTTAAAGTGTGTGGGAGAACTTACATAGGTTACAGATGGTCACTGTAAATAGCAGATGTGAGCACCTGTTAATTTGGGGGTCCCCAGAAGTCCTGGAATCAAAGCCAATCTCCAAGGACATGAAGAACAGCTGTCTACTCTTGCACTTTCCACACTGGGCATTGGAACTGATCTCACATAAATCTCATCCTAGGCAATGCTGCTGACCATCCAAGTTGTGTTGTCCCATTTAACTGCAGGATTTGCTATGGAAACCTTAAACATTCAAAATGAGAAATTGTTTTTAATATATAGTTGAAATATAGAAACTGAACAAATGGCAAAATGCAGGATTCTTGGCTACTCCTTGGTCATATTAAATTATTTATTTGGAAAGTTTCAAGCCCTTTTACCACAGCCCTCTATTCTCTCTAGGAAGTTGTGAGGTTGAGAGAGTTTTATTTTCATTCTTCTTTTCAAAATCTTAAGTATTAAGTTTTTCGAGGTGTATTTTTGTGCAGGCCTCTTTCATAGCCTAAATTTCATATTTAATATTGGCCCTGTCCAGTGTACTGTAAACAGATATAAGAAATAGATACCAGAAGAAAGTAAAATCTTGGTTATTACATGTTTGGGGTGAGCTTTATCCCCCAACACATCATTTTATTTGCAAACATCATTTTATAGTTCAGCTAGGTCCTTGAACTTTCTCAGTTTACTTATTTTTTATTTTCTATGCCGTTATTTCATTATGCTTTATAATATGAGACACTGTGTTTTTGTATTTTAAATCATTGGGTAGATGTTTTTGACATTTTTTTAGACCACACTCTTGCATATTCCTTCCTACTTCCTTGTACCCACCACATGCATGTACAACCACATCTGATTTTCCATCACTGCTAGGCTTCAGATGCCCATCAGTTTACAGAATGCAATGGGGTTTTGCTGAGCTTTGTGCCTTTCCAGTCAAGTTGCTATTAGAGGAAATTTCTGAGTAATGTGAGCTCATGGACACAAAGTGTTGAAGACACATCGGGGACCCTGTCTCATTAGCAGGGTAGGGTCTGCTGCACTTGTCTGCCAATACCTATCTGCCAATATTCTGAAGTCTTTTCAGTTCCTAAATGCTGATTTAGATAAATGCCTTTCTAATCCAAATGAAACCACGTGGTACTGAATGCAGCCATGAAAATAAGCACTGCTGTATGTGCCTCATTTGGAAGAAGCCTAGACAGACTTGGTTTGAATCAGTCAGAAGGTGAGGTACAATTAGGTTTCACTGTCTATAACCACCATAAAAATGCCAAACCTCACTCTTCCAGGAATCCCAGAATGTAAGAGATCTTGAAGGTCAAAATTGGTTTGGGATCCTTGGTTTCCAATCAAACGTGATTTTGTGTGATAAGAAGAGTGAGAGAAAATAACAAAATAGGTCTTCCTCTTAAAGTTTCTGTAATGAGGATGATGACAGGGTTATTTTTTAGTCACGTAGGCCTCCAGAGACACATACAAGCCCCAGGGCAACCTGGGTGCCCTCACAAGACAGGACTCAGGCTATTTGAAGAGACCTGGAGTGATTCAATGAGCCACTCAGGACTTTTGTCAAACTGGCCACATGGCTCTCCTAATGAGACCTGAGATCAGAGACTTGGCATTTGGTGACCCAGGGAGCACTGCTAACTCACCGGTGGGGCTGCATTACCCTCATTGAGTAAACCTGGATTATTATCTGAAATCTAACTTATGCCAAGGTTGATTGTCATGCCTCATCCACCCACCATGTCTCTGAAGTTTAGGTGACTCAGAACTTCCTTGACTCTTAGCTTTAGGCAGTCAGGCTCAAAGTTTCCCTCAAAAAGGTCACTCAAGCCATGTGGCCTGCCATGTGGCCTCCAGTGTTTCTCCAGCTAGAGAGTCCCTCTCTTTCTTTGCTTCCTTCTTCCAGGCCTTCTTTGCATAGGCCCATATCCACGATGGCGCAGCCCTCACCCCTCAGACCATAGAACTCTTCTGTCCTGGCTCTGTCAGGTTTATTCCAGCAATCAACAAACAGTTATGAATCTAGCATATAATTCTACCAGGATTCTGTAATAATTACTTCCAAATAGTACAGTTTTCTTTTTATGAATTGATAACATTTCCTCAAAGACACTGTAAACTTCTAGAAGGACTCTGTCTCGTTAAATCCTCCATCTCGTCTGGCACCCTATCAGTAGCTAGGTGACATTTTTACAAAAGTAGCCATCAGTTAACTCCCTTGCTGGGTACCCTCAAAATATGGCTCAGTATGCATGCATTTTTAGGTATATCTGTTGTATGAAGGTGTGTACATGATATGACATTTCGTATTACATATATTTCATATATAGATTTGAAGTCTGAGATTGTCTTGTGCCTGATGGGCATCTGAGAGGCAGTGTGGCTGGTTTGGTGTAGACATAGCTTTACACACACACACACACACACACACACACACACACACACACACACACCACACACACACAACTCAAGAAAACCTTAAAGCATTCATTTATTCTCTCAGCTCTTTGAGATGCTAATGTATCTACCAACTCACAGCCACCAACCACAATCCCTTCAGTTTAAGAGTGTTGTCTGATCAGCAAGCAAAAAAATAATTAAATCATTCGTAGTTCTTTTATTCTCTGAAGTCTGTACTCACTTTAAAGCAGAAATGCGTTGAAACCAGGACGTCTGAGAAAATTGGTGGAGGTCTGAAGTAGCAAGGGAAAATGATGCCACTAATGGCACTGATGATGGGTGGGAAGGAGATTACTAACAATTTAGTGTTCTGTTCTTAACTCCAGTCAAGCATTTACCCAAAGAATTAAACTGGTTGAACTTTGAAAAATCTAAATCAAACCTTGAAAGGATGAGTATATTTTGCAGGTGGAAAAGAAGGGAAAGAGGGAGAAAGTGCTTAAAAACAGTCTCCATCCCTGGTGCACCTCTTTAATGCAGTGCTTTTAAAGCAATGCTCAGAGCTTTAAGAATATCTGCTGGGTTACATTCTGGTCTGAAACCGCAAAATTTTCACACACACAAAAAAAATTATTTTGTTTCATCCAGAGTCCCACAATCCTCTGCCATGCCAAGAACCTTCAAGGAGGGGAAGACAACCTTCTGTAAGAGGGACTTTTGTCCTTATGCACAGGACAAGCCATCAAGACACATCTCTCTGTCCTGTTTGTTTCACTCCATCCTTCCTGTCTTCCCTGCAGCTACCTCATCCCTGAACTCCCAACTGCAACAGCTCCAGCAGCTCCAGCTCCAGCAGCAGCAGCAGCAACAACAACAGCAACAGCAATTGCCTCCTCCACCAACCAGCCAGCACCCACAGCCAGCCTCCCAGACGACCTCCCAGTCTCAGCAGCAGCAGTCCCAGCCCACCCCGCCCCACCAGCCACCACCTGCCTCACAGCAGCCACCGGCTCCCCCAACTCAGCTGCAGCAGGCTACTCAGTCTCAACAGCATCAACCCCACTCCCACCCCCAGAGCCAGAATCAGTCATCTCCAAGCCAACAGAGCTCAAGTCCCCCTCAGAAACCCAGCCCATCTCCAGGACATAGCCTTCCATCACCGCTCACACCGCCCAACCCTCTACAGGTACGCTCTCCATCCTCCTCGGGAGTTTGGACTTTCCCATGGTTCTGTACAGTCCCCCGAGGCAGAGGGCCAGCAAGACATAGCATCCCGTTCTGCAGCGTCCAATTCAAATTGATCTCCTAGACTTAGGGAAGGGGAAGCAAATGGCAGGCAGCTGGGGATGCATGTAAACGAAACAAATAGAGGCCCATTGATGCTGCCCTCCGAAGGATAAATGTTATGTCTTTCTTTCGGTGAGAGGACAGCACTATAAGTGCACTTGTAGCCTGTAATAACTCCATTTTATGATACTTTTTGAAGGCTGCAAAGATAGCATCCAATTAAAATTATTACTAGCACAGTTTTGTAGCCCCGTGGAGAACTGCCTCTCCTGTCCACGAGGCTTGGTGGTTATTTCTCTATATTATGAATACAACAGTGTCTTACCTTTAGTACTTTCTGCTCTTTTCTTTTTATTCTTCTAAATACTCTCTGGGGTTAGGAGGGCAAAGAAATTTAGCCCCAGTCTTATGTCCCGGATTCCAACCATTACCCCACAGACTAACAAGTACTCTAAATTTATGCCCAGAGCCTCAGCAAATATGCATCTTGATACAAGACAAAGCAGCTATATATTTACTTTATTACTGTGAGACTGAAGAAATAAAAAATCAATACTTTAGGTTAATCATGAAAGCTTATCTTTAACCTGCTATCATTGAAGAGAAATGAAAAGGAACATTCAGGAATATATAACTTTAACTTCAGAACAGATTAGCTTCCAAAGAGAATGACTGGGATGCCCATGCAGGATGTATAGGCTACCTGTTTTCAACTTACATGAGACACTTTCCTCCATGAGATTCTAAATGACTCAGGGGTCTTCCTAGGTATTATGACAACCAAGTGAACAGTTTATGCATTCACTTCAATGCCAGTTAGCCCACCCACCTTCCTTAGAGGTGAGCCTTGATCCAGCCTCCCCAGCCCAAGGATGACACCAGTCATGGCATGTATAGCTGTGAAACAGGACGACAAACAATATCAAACAGATAAGTACACAGACTAAAGGCAGGGAGATTCATAATTGAACAATTTAGAACTGACTTCACTTGGCGTCCCATTGCTTTGTCTCTTGGAACTTGCTTTCTTGGAGTGACCCAAAGTTTACCTGGAAATACAGTTGACTGAGGAATAATTGTGATTTCCTGGACAAGTGGTTACAGGTTTCCCTGTGAGCACATTCCTAAGTCAGAGCTAAGATGTATTTTTTCACAAATCTTACAAGGGCAAGACAACCTAACAATTTTGACATGATACTGAAATGAACACAAGCTGAAAGTGTCTTCCTTGGACACCTGACATCTCATGGGAGAGTAGACATAATCAAATGCACAAATGCTCTGTTCAAGCAGCCCCAGTGTTGTGAACAGCTGTAATGTATCTCTGTCATCCCAGAGAGAGAGTATAATGCTTTTTAAGAACAATTCAAGTAGACGGACCTATACACAGAGTGAGTCAGTGACTTTTACACTCTATAAGCACACTACCTGACAGAAACAACTTGTTTTAATTTGACTTACAGTTTTGGAAAGTTGAAGTCCATCGTAGCAGAGAGGGCATGGGAAGCAGCTCATTCTGTAGCAACAGTGTGTGGCAGAGCCTGTTCACAATTGTAAATGAAGAAACAGAGACCAAAGCAGGAGCCAGAGACTGACCTTAAAAGACTTATCCCCAGGGATGTATTTCTGCCAGCCACAACCCACCTAAAGGTTCTACAGCCCCCCCCCCGACAGTCCCACCAGCTGGGGGGTAAGCTTCAAACAGGAACCTGTGGGAGATGGTTCAGATCCAAGCCATGACAACATGGGATTAAACATTTCTACCCTGCTCCCACCAAGACACCAAAATAGGTTAACTTACCAAAGAAAAATCATCCTACCTTGAGAGGTGGCATGATTTGCATCTACCCAAGTTGTTGATTATAACCCAGAGTTGTTTCCCATTTAACAAAAGCCAGCTTGGAGCTGTGTAGACACCAGTCTTCACAGAACACTGACAACACCTGAGAAGGTCTAGCCCTCCTCTTAACTGCCATGGAAATCCCGGGCTGTTTAGTTTTGTTTCATTTTTCAGCAAAGAGATGCTCAAAGCCATGTTCTGTTTCTTTATAGTCCTGATAAAATATTCTAACTTTTCTTGCTGGGATTTTTGCTTCTAAACTCATCAATATATATATGATACTTAAGTACAGAGTAGATATTACACTAGCACCTGTGGACCTGGATGAGTGACCACCAAAGGACTGCCTTGTTGAAAGTTTAAAAACATTTCTGCGCAGATACAGAATTAAACTCAAATAAGTCTATGTCAATAAGAATAAAGGCACTCTTCTCTTACTTCAGGCATGTGTAAAAGAAAGGAAGAATTTCATGGTCTAAACTTTTTTCCCAACACTTGCTGCAGGGCTTTTGAGTTTGTGGAACATGGAAGGTCTGAACTTTTAAAAAAGAAAACCATCTTAAAGGCAGTGTGCAGACATTCAACTCTCAGTGGTAACAACCTTTATGAACTAGAATAAAGTGTTTTGTCTGAAAATTATTCAAGGAATAAAGATCAACTAAATATGTATGTGAGAACTTAAGTTTCATTTATATGATTTTTCATTTTCATGTAGGCTTTACCTTTCTACATTGTTCAAAATCCATCTGAGCAATAGCATTTTAGAACTGTGCAACATAAATTATTAGGGAAAGCCAGTGCATCAGAAGGCCCTTTTATTTTATATTTGGCTCAAAAACATTTTGAGGGATAACAATTATTTCTAAAGCTGTATACTATGATGTCTTCAGAAAAAAAAAAGTCCTAAATGAAAGCAGGTTGTGAAGATATATTTGGGTGAGGTCATTTTTCAAGATGAAGAAAAAAAATGAGTAATGCTGGCAGGTAGCAACACCTAGACAAAAAGTCTCCAAATAGCTCCTGTCAGGGGTTTCTGTAAAATTGCAGTATAATTTGATTTCACTTTTTCACTCAATTCCATGAAATGGATTGCATTTACAAAACCAGATTGTTGTTCCAAGTCAGTCAAGACTCTAAAGTGTTACCCCTCCAGAAAAGCTTGGATAAGAGAGGAACTTTTTTCATTAATTTTGATCATTTGTGGGCAGGGAAGGGTGGGGCTGGAGTGGATAGCAGAAGCTCAACCTGCTGGGCTGTGTTTCTCCACTGAGACTCAAAGCCTGCCCACTCACAGCTTCCTTCAGTCCCAGGAGGCTGAGGAGAGAAGTTCTAAACAGGAAAGGGAGTCCCACAGGTCCTCCAGAGCCACGTAGGTGGTCAGGGCACACAGGCAGATGTAGGCAAAATGCAAAATGAGTTTATGCAGAGTTCATGGAACAGAAAAGTACATCTGGGGGCTGAGGTTTGTCATTGGATTCAGGGATAGTTTTCAGTGCATGCACCCTCATTTTGCTGTATCTCATCTGCACCAGAATAGACAAGGATCTGAAACAATAGATAGAAGTAACCTTTTAGATAGAGAGGACTTAATGGAATTAGTCCTGGTAGGAAAAAGACAAACTCAACATTTTAATTCGATATTAGTCAAATCTAGTAGAGATCCTGTGAGCATGAGAATGGTGAGGCTCTTCCCTTTCAGTACTTGGAGACTGCTTTTCCTGGGGATGTCCTTCAGAGTTTTACATGCACTGGAGACATCACAGGCATTTTGCTGATGTCCTAATGAGCCTACAGGGTCTAATGGGGCCTGGCTGGAGGCCATTGTGGTGTCCTGGAAGGTTGATGGCTTCTTTCTCATCTCATCTCAACTCACTTGTGGCCTTGACAGGTTATTGTAACTCTCTGGATGTGGTTTTCCTCATTTGCTGTTTCTAAGAATCTTTTCAGGCCTATGCACGGATGATCCAAATGTTGGTAGGAGTCTGGGAGTTTAGTGGCTGCTGAAAACCTTATTCTCAGATCTTCTGAGTATTCTTCAAGGTCAGGTGAATTTCTTCCCACTCAGCTGGATGGCAAAGTGGAAAGAGAGTGGAAGACAAACATAAGTGGGATAATGATAGCGGAAGAAGGTTTTTAGCTTAGCCGGAGAGCACAAATTAAGCTCAAGTTTGTGTCCTCAGAGAGTCGCAGCTCTGTGCTCTCATCCCAGATTGTTTTGCCACACCTGTGCATTAGAGAAGCTTAAGGAACCAAACGCTGCATTTAACCTCGGCCTTCTGCGAACCACCTCACATGGCAGGGAGCAGGATAATCTTTTCCTTTTCTTGCTGTACCGCGCATTTTAATAAACAACAGAGGGACAGAGAGGAAATAGGAGCAAAAAAAAAATCTATTTGTGCTTGTATGAGAAAGGAGGAGCCTGGTCACCTCCTCGGAAGTGCAGGTGCAGGAAGATGGTGTAAGATGCATTTTCACATGTGAGCATTTGCTGATATACACATCTACCAAAAAGCTCAGTAAAGAAACTTGATCAGAATCCCACCTCTGTCACACACGAGCAATGCCTTCTGACCTTCCTGACAGTAGTTTTCCACGGGCACACTCTGTACTGCATTGAAAGTACATATGTAATAGGGAAGGGTAGTGTCATATCTGTTTTGGAACCAGAAAGTCCAAATCTTGAGAAGTACTTATTTTCATTATTTTTAAAGCAAATTTTCTTCAACCACGAGCCTGCATCCTCACCATAAAAAAAGGCCAAACTCCCTCTCCCTTCAGCAATTAGTATTGATCAGTTTAACATGAGGCTCCTGGCTGTAGGATATTTCATTCATAAAATTAAATCCTTCTGAGGCCCTTTCAGTTCCTTTTGAGTTTTACATTAGAAATCGGTAGCACTGTGGTGTTGGTGGCCCACACATGCACGCTACTATACAGCCTCCTTTGGCCGTTATCAATTCTGATAGAACAGAGACATCTCTGTGTTCACACAGGGCAGAGTCACTTGCAGAAGTGAGACTAAGGCAAGATCATGCAGTTCTCATCTCAGATGCAGAACTTAAGAGCACCCTCAATGCACTAATTGAAAAAGATAAGAGTCTAATACAGGATTTTGAAATTCAAATGGCAAAGATCTATCATCAATAAAATTTCAGGTTTTAAGCTCTAAGGCCAGGCTGAGTTGGAGTCAGTTCTAAAGCACAAGGGGGGAAACACAAGGAATACTGGTATGCTGGCCTGAACTTGAGACTTTCCTTTTCATGGTTAAAATGCTACATTAAGTTGTTTTGCATCTTGACCCTCCACGCAGTACCTATGCTTAACATTCTCTCACTCATGCCTCTTACACCTTCTGCTACCAGAGTGTTACTGGTGTAGTTAGCAAGCATTCTCCACAGCCAGTGGCAACCTGTCTCTTGTAAGGTTCAGTGTGCCTTACATCCTACTTTCTAGATGTACCAGAAAACGCAAAAATTTGGCACAGCAGGAAAACAAAGGCATGTTGGCTAATGGATTAGAAAAGGATAGCGGCTTGTCAATCCATTTTCCTCATTGCAGATGACTAATAAACCAACCTTTTTTTTTTTTAATTGAAATGTTAGGACAATCAGATAACTCTTGGCTGACTGATTTTACTTAACCGATTTAGGATTTTCTGAAATCAAGTAAAATAGCTAAAAGTGATAGTACTGTCACAGAGTAGACAACACCCTCCCATAGCAATCCAGCCATGAAGACCTCCATAAAGTGGGAGTTGGCATGGGCTGGGAAATATTTCCTCTTGGTCTAAAGAGCCAAAGAAAACTTGATTATCATGGATGAGAAAATCCAGCCGAACTCAGAGATTTACTGTGAAGATTAGATGTAACACACTAATAGAGATGTTTCATGTCCTATAAATTTGCTGAGCAAGCCTTCATTAGCCTAAAGCTGTGAAAGAGTAAGACCATTTCTGTTCACACCACCATCCAGAAGATTGAGGACTTTACTCATGATTCAGCCATTCAGCAAGAGGCCTGGTAGGAAATGGGAATCCCTTTGCCTATCTGTATTAAGCACTGAATAAAATAAGCAAAAATGTATTTACCCATATACTCTGCGAAGGACAATTTTTCCTTTTATGAAAGAAAGAAAATCTCCTTTAACAAAACCCTCAGTTCAACATTACTGACATTTCCAAGAATTTATTACAAGCATTTGAGATCCGGGAGGAACAACAAAGTTTATATTGCTTTGAGAGTGGCAGGGGGAAAGATTAGTTTACCAAGAATATACTTATACAGGGCAGTGATTCTTTGTCATTGTTTGGATTTACCATTCCACTGCACTGCTCTGTCGATTAGTTAGATCATGTGGAAGGGATTTAACAAAGAAGGCAGCCTGGGCTCCCCACTCACTATGGAAACTCTCATCAAATAGTAATAGACAGAAAGGATGTACAAGGTGGAGGCGGGGTGGTGCAAATGATTGCAGCATTTGAATATGATAAGTTCTAAGTTGTCAAATAAAACAGACCCATTGTGATCATGACAATGGGGCAGATTCACCAGCTCAGCACAGAGCCTGGTGATCAGCACCACTAATTCTAGTCCCAGCATTATCTGTTAGATGTTATAGCTGGTAAACCAGTCCCCACGTAAGTGCAGAATGCTCTGAAATCCTTTTACCTTCCTGTTCATAAATGTATCATTTGGCTGACACTTTGCTCTGAACAAGCAAAACTTAGCATTTATGTGAACTCAATATAATATCCTAGTACTTTAACACTGTGTTATTCTTTATGTTTTAGCCTCATTTCCCACAAGTTTGAAGCAAATTTTCCACGGGCTTTTAAATTGACTCCCAAATCATAGACTCACAAGTGAATATTCTCTGGTTGTAAAAGCTAAAGTACTTTTTATCAGCCTCTGCAAACATTTGGAAAGCACAAATGGTGTGCATTGCAACCCTGAGGAGGATCTGCAGATGAGATTCGGTGGCACCTTAGAAAGTGTCCTTTAGAAGCACACACTGCTAGGATCAAATGCTGCCTCTGATGGACACTTGGGTCAAGTCAGCAGGTCCTGCAAAGCCTCAGTTTCTTCTGTGACTCGAGGGTAGAGGTGGGGATTAAACGAAATGGCTTATGTGAGAGCAACTAATATGGTTCCAGAGGATAGAGCTAGGGCCCAATGGGGATTTTCATGCATTGACTGTAGCTATTCTAATCTAGGGAGGAACGTGAGACCAATGCACTTGGACAAACGCAAACAATTAATCTTGGGCTATAAAAATGCATGCATACACAGTGATTACACGTGAGCTTTATCATGTGACCCTGAGTTAGAAAGGTGAAGAGACTCTCTGAAGGGGACTTTCAACAAAGGCTGTTGAGAATTTCCAAGGGCTGTAAGCCAGAAAGAAAGCAGTTGCATGCATTTAATGCTAATGTTGATTAACTGTCTCAGTTTAAAGACTTACGCCCACAGAATCTCATTTTTATCATCAATATTATTAAGAACTAAAATAAATTTACTTCCAACTTACCAATGTAGTTTCTAACATGAAAGTAAAGGGAGAAAACTTTTTTTAATCATTATATTTACTTAGTGTGTGTGTGTGTGTATGTGTGTGTGCACGCCACATGCAGTTCACATAATGCAAAATATTTATAGAGTGTTTTTAAATTTACATGTGTGTTTTTATATTCATTATTTTATTCATGGCCTCAAGATCCAAAGCTCTAACCATTTATTAAATAATTTCTGTATAACTTACAGAATTAATTTTAATCTCATATTTTCTACACAACCCAAAATAAGCTAAAATTATCTACAAATCTAAAAATCTGAGTCTCAAAAAATTGAAGCAACTTCCTAAGCATCATTAAAAATAACTGAATGTATACTCCAGTGCAGGTCTGACTTCAAATTGTCATCACTTATATTTTTTCTACCTTTGCAATGTCTATTTTGGTTGTCAGTGAACTAACTATATATTGGTGTGTTTTCCTTCTCTTTCACCATCCCCCACTGTAAAGACCTAAATATTGAGCCTTATAAGTACAAAAGCAGAGCTTAGAAGGGCCCCATGTTGGGAACACTGTCTCTATAGTGTCTACTGACCTAGCACAGGAAAGGTGCACTTGCCTCTCTCAGTGGCTGTCTAGTGGAAAGGACAGTTCTCCTGTCCTTGGCCGCTCAGTGAGTCTGTCTGTGAGACCCCAGAAGAATGCACAAAGGAGGGAGTGTTTGACATCTGTCTGCTACTGGCTCTGTTGAGTCTCAGGACCAGTGGCTGTGTCTGAAAGCCCAGTTGGGTTCCGATCAATGCACATTCCTAGCCCAGCACATTTTATCTGAACTACAGTTTGACAATGATGAGCCCAGTAGCACTTAGTTTTCTATAACAGGAGATATTTAACTGTCATAAAAAAAGAAGTAAAGTTAGAATCCCTTCTCTTTTTCAGCTGGACTCTTCTCCAGAGTGGAATCTCTGTCCTCATGCTGTCAGGTGGCAATACAGGGCACTTATAGCTTTTAAAGAGAACAAAAGATTTTAAGAGTTCAGATAAGAGAAGGTTGAAAAGAATCCCTCTGACTTCTCCCAGGAAAGCTCTCCAGACTGTGCTCTATAAGGCTTAAAAGGTTACATCTTTTTAATTAGGGGAAAATGCCTTTGTACTCCTGCCTATGATCTTAAAAAGTGACGTTCCTGGCAAACTAAGCACACGCAGCACCCTGCATCCCAAAGGACTTGCCAGCCTAGGGCCAAAGTCAAGTGCTCCTCGGAGCCAACCTGAACAGGCAGAAAGTCAATTATGGCAAAGACCAAAGATGGTGTTCTTCGAGTTGCCTACAGAGTAAGAATTACATAGACCCCAGTTGAAATGTCCTCAAAGCACAATCTACAAACCGTTCTGCTAACCAGCCTCTTCCATAAGTCTCTTCTTCCACACAGGAAGACTGGCCTACGATCAAATATGTTTTAGGCTGCTGAGACCTTGCCAGGCTGGCCACTATTATTCTCCCTGGACTTGTTTAACCCAAGCTACATAGATCCATATTCCTACAGCTGTCCTTTGTCTCCAGTTCTATTTTTTTAAAAAAGGAAATTGCCAACCTCTTTAATTGGGTTTCAGCAGTGGCTGTACATTAGGAGCAATGAATTTTTTGAGTAATGATACATAGGATCCTCCTAAGTGGTATTTCTCAACCTGTGGGTTGTGACCCCTTTGGGTCTCTTATCAGATAGTTACATTATGATTCATAATAGTAGCAAAATTACAGTTATGAAGTAGCAACAAAATAATTTTGTTGGAGGTCATCACAACATGAGGAACTGTATTAAAGGGTCACAGCATTAAAAAGGTTGAGAACCACTGACCTACAGGTTCTAAGTGAAACTGAGCATCAACAGCTCAAAAACTCTCAAGAAGCCTCCAAAATGGAGAAAAGATAAGCAACCATCAATTGTCTTAATAATAGAATCCAAACGATCCATTTCTACACCAGTGAACAAAATGCTTTTTCTCAAAGTGTTGGCTGCATGAGTTGGCCCTTACTACTTTTAAGATATAAAGAGATCTTCATTTCGATAAAGAATGAGCCAGTGTTGTCTCCACTGTCTGCCTCCCCAGATGTGTACTGCATCAGAGAATCTGTGGCTTATTATCTACCCAAGCCTGACCCAAACTCTACATGTGGGCTAATAGCCCTTTATCTGCAGGGGAAAAGAATCCTAGTGATGTGTATCTGACACCTAAAATATTATAAGGAATAGAAACAATCCTTTTGTAATCTCTAGCACCCTCTTCAAGAACTGAGTGTCCATCTGCTCCTAAGTGCTGTCCCTTTCTAGCTAAGGGCTTCTTAAACTTTTCAGCTTGCAAACCTCTTTTTGCCTGAGAAAGTTTTACATAACCCTGGGTGTATTGGTATATGAATTTTCTGTACAAATCAAACATTTACTGATAAAAAAAATTACAAGGAAATTTCTTTTGAAACAAATTTGATATACACAATTTTACCACTTATGAAGGACAAAAAAATTGGATACTAATGACAAATGTGCATGATCACTTTAAAATAAAGAATGAAACCTTGTTTTTATTTTTATTTAGAGTGTGTGTGTGTGTGTGTGTGTGTGTGTGCGCGCGCACGTGTGTGCATATACCACAATGCACATTCAAAGGCCAGAGGACTATTTGCAGGAATTTCCTTCTACCATGTGGGTTCTAAGGATCAAACTCAGTTTGTCAGTCTTGGCTGCTAGTATCCTTACCTACTGAGCCATCTCACTAGCCCCAAGAACGAAATTTTGGCCAAATACTTGATGTTGCAGGATGTAGAGCATCTTTAACAGTTTTCAGAGTCAATCAATATTTTGATTTTATGATCATCATCAGTGCTGAGAATATTACTAAACACAAATGTGAAATATAAAATTGCAGAACTATGTTTAGAGCTATTCCAGAAATTGTTGGAAATTCTGTTCTAATTTCAAGCCAAAATTCATTTAATGATTGTGATAAGCAATCATGGTTGTCAACTTGACACACTTGGGAAGAGTGAACATCAGCTTACAAATTGTTTCCATTAGATTGTCCTGTAAGTATGTCTATGGGGTTATTTTGTCAATGCTAATTGATGTAAAAGGGCCCAGTCCATACCACCCCTGAGCAGGTAACCTGGGATTTATAAGAAAGGCTGTGTGGGCAGGAGAAGTAGATAGTATACAGTAAGCCAGCAAACAATGCTTCTCTGTGTCTTCTACATCAAAGCCCCTACCTTGAATTCCTGCCTTGGCTTTCCTTGATGATAGACATAACCTATAAGATGAATTAACCCCATTATCCTCAAGTTGCTCTTGCTCACGGTGTTTATCAGAACAACAAAAAGCAAACTAGAACAGAATTGTACTGGAAGTCGGTTTTTTGCAGTGATTGACCTGATCATGTCGATTCGGGGTGGGGGGGGGGATTGTGGGTATTGAGGGGCCTTGAAGAATTTTTGGCTGGAAAAACTTTGTTCAGAGCTTAATAAGATATTGTTGTGGGAGCTTGAAAAAAAAAGGCTGTTGAAACAAATGTAGATAGTGGGAGCCTGGCTTGTGAAGTTTCAGAGGGAAGCACTCTATCAGGGCTGTTCCTGTGGTATATTTGAACTTAGAATCTGTGCTTGTGGTGCCTTGAATGAGAATGGCCCCCATAGGCTCATATATTTGAATGCTTGGTCCTTCCCAGTTGGTGGAACTGGCTGGGAAGGATTAGGAGGTATAGACTTGTTGGAGGAGGCATGTTACTGGTGTGGGCTTTGAAGTTGCAAAAGCCCATTCTATTTCCAGTTAGCTCTCTTCTCCCCTCTCTGCCTTGAACTTATGGATCATGATGTGAGCTCTCAGATGCTGCTCCTGCGCCATGTCTGCATATCTGACGCCATGCTCCTCACTATGATGATCATGGACTCTAACCTCCTGAAGCTATTCCAGAAATAGCTTCTGGACTCTAACCTCCTGAAGCCATGAGTCCCTGTACTTTACTGGGACAATAGATACTGGTCAGCTGAGGCTGGAAACTGGCTATGATTGATAAAAGATCAGCATAACTGAGGTGAAAACACCTATGCTTCATTGGAACAGTGAGGGAATGTTTCCTCAGGGTCAGTGCACAAAAGCTGTGGTCTAGAGGAGGCCAAGCCTACATCTCAAGGTGGAAGCTAAATTTAGCAATTTGTAAATCTCTGGAAAGACACTGATTTTAAAGGCATTAGTGGGTCAAGGAGAAGAGCCAAGGCTCTATGGCAGCATTGGTGTTCCTTCATAGAGGAAGGTGAAGCCCCAGTCGCAATGGAAACTCCAGGATATTAGAGATGACAGACTGTGGGATAGCCATCAAGGATAGTAGCGGGTGTGGAGTGGAACCTGTCTAAACCTACAAGACAAGCTGTGGATGCTATGGTTGGCAAAACTAGAGAAGTGGGACTATCCAAGTTTTTGGAACTCAGGAGCCTACATCAAGCGTAAGACCCAGATATCAGACACTGTTAGTACTGCTGGGTTTTAGTTTTAGCTTGATCCTATTGTTTTTATGCCCTTGTCTTTCCCTTTTGAAATAAGAAGTATGTAACTTGTTTTAGGTTTTACAGGAGCCCACAAATAAGAGACTTGAAATATTTTAAAGAGACATTGAACCTTTAAGTGATGGGAATTTCAAAGACTGTAAGACTTTAAAGTTCTCCTGTATTTTATATTCTGATAATTAGTATGAGATCTTGGCAACAAAGAAGAAAGAAAAGGTTATGGTTTAAAAATGATGTGTTTATATGTCAAGTTGACAGGGGTGGACTTGTGATAGCTAATCTTAGTTGTCACCTTGATACACCTGTGATAAAGGAAACTCAACTGAAGAATTTCCCCCATCATATTGTCCTATGGTCACATCTGTGGGGACATTTTCCTGATTGCTAATTGATGTAGGAGTGCCCATCCCACTATGTGTAGTGCCGCCCCTGGGTGCATGGTCCTGTATTGTATAAGAAAGCTGTCTGAACAAAAGTAGGAGATAGCAAACCAATAAGCTACGTTCCTCCGTGGTTTTTCCTTCCAGCTCCTTTGTATGCTGCTTTACTTCCCTCAGTGATGGATCGTAGCCTGGAAGTGTAAGATGAAACAAACCTTTTCCTCCTTTGTCAGTGTGCTTTATCACAGCAGCAGAGAAAGTGAACTAAGACAATAATATTTTTTATGAAACTCAAACAACAATTTTAAATCTCTCTCTGTCTGTCTCTGTCTCTCTCTCTGTCTCTGTCTCTCTCTGTCTCTGTCTCTCTGTCTCTCTGTCTCTGATTCTCTCTCTATCTGTGTGTGTGTGTGTGTGTGTGTGTGTGTGTGTGTGTGTGTGTGTGTATGTTGTGGGTGTTGTGTAGGTGGTGTAAACACATGAGTGTATAGATCCACACCTGCACACATGGAGGACAGAGGAATATGCCAGGGATCGTCTTCTGTCCTTCACTATCCTCTATTGATCTCTACCCTATTCCCTTGAGACATGGTTTTTCGCTGAACCAAAAGCTAGCTGTTTTTGATATATTGTATTGCTAACAATAGTAATAATGGTAGTCTTTTCCCTCAGGCCCATGAACTATCTAGGCATAGGTTTTTGACCATGTTGACAGTCTCAAGAATGAGTTCCATTTCCTGGAGTGGGACTTCAGTCCAATCAAAAAGTGATTATTTATTCCTGTTAACATTCATGCCATTATTACACCAGTGAGCATATCTTGCCAGGCAGGCCCTTGGGTTCACAGCTGGGTGAGATTGATAGTTACTCTTCTTCATAGTACCAGCTAGGTTTCTCCATTTTCTATGACTCAACTATGTTGTGTCTTTAGCAATGGGGTCTTACCCTCAAGTTCTGGAGGGTAAATAATAGCATTGGTAATAGCCTGTAATGTTTGGGTGATATGGAAGCCCATTAGCCAACAACTCAAAACGAGGTAAGCCATTTGTGATAGTAGGGCTTATAATTGGGATCATATAGTGTCTAGTTGAGCTATTCTCCCCCATTATAACATTAGGCTGTTTGCATTTCCTGGCTACTGTGACTAAAGCAACAATGAACACAGATGAGCATGTATCTCTGCAGTATAGTGCAGAGTCCATTGGGAATATACTAAAGAATGGCATAGCTAGATCTTGTAATAGATATATTTTCAGCTTTGAGGGAAACTCCACACAGATTCATCTACTGGGTACACCAGTTTGAACTCCCACCAGCAGTGAATAAATGTTAAATCTTTCTCCACATCCTAGCCCACATTTGTTATAATTTGTTTACTGTTTTGTTTTTGTTTTTATCTTGGCCATTCTGGCTGGAGTAAAGTGAAACCTCAAAGGAGCTTTAATTTTCATTTATCTGATTGCTAAAGATGTTGAACATTTTTTAAGGGTTCTTCAGACATTTGTGTTTCATCTTTTGAGAATTATCTGTTTTGTTCCATGCCCCATTTTTAAATTGGCTTATTTGTTGTTGTGGTTTTCTTTTTTTTTAGTGTTTAACTTTTTTTAGTTCTTTGTATATTCTAGATACTAACCCTCTGTGAGATAGCTGGTAAAGATTTTTTCCATACTGTAGTGTGCCTCTTTACTTGAGTGATGGTATCCTTTGCTGAATAGGAGCTTTTCAGGTTCAGTCCCCTTTGTCAGTTGCTGTTCTCAATGATTGTGCTACAGGGTCCTGCTGAGAAAGTCTCTCCCTGTGTCTGTAAGTTCAAGTATATTTCCCACATTCTCTCCTCTCAGATTCAGAGTGTCTAGTCTTATGTTGAGATCCTTGATGCATTTGGAGTTGAGTTTTATGCAAACAGAAGAATATGGACAGAGTTTCATTCTTCTACACGCAGCCATTAAGTTTGACAAGCACTATTTGTTGAAGATGCTATCTTTTCTCCAGTACGTATTTTTTTTTTTATCTTTTCATTAAAAAAAAAAGTTTATGGACTTAAATTTGGGTCCTCAGTTTTATTCCATTGATCAGCATGCTTGTTTTTAATGTCTGTACCATGTTGTTTTTATTACTAAAGCTCTGTCATGTTCCTTAATATTAGGGATGGTGATTCCAACAGTTCTTTTATTGCTTGGGGTTGCTTTAGCTATCCTGCGTTTTTGTGTGTTTCTATATGAAGTTTAAATTTATCTTTGCAATTTCTGTAAAGAATTGTGATGGCATTTTGATGGAGACTGCATTGAATCTGTAGACTGATTTTGGTAGGAGGGCCATTTCATGGTATGAGTCATACCAGTCCATAAACATAGGAGGGCTTCCACCTCCGGGTATCTTTTTCTATTTCTTTTGTCAATGTCTTAAAGTTTTAATTATGCAACTCTTTCACTCTCTTAGATTTGTTCGAAGACATTTTTTTTTTCGTTTTTCACGACAGGGTTTCTCTGTGTAGCTTTGCGCCTTTCCTGGAACTCACTTGGTAGCCCAGGCTGGCCTCGAACTCACAGAGATCCACCTGGCTCTGCCTCCCGAGTGCTGGGATTAAAGGCGTGCGCCACCACCGCCCGGCTCCAAAACATTTTTGAAGATATTATGAATGGTATTACTTACCAGACTTCTTTCTAGGTATGTTTGTCATTTGTATATAGGGAGGTTACTAATTTTTGTGTGTTAATTTTGTATGCTGTTGCTTGGCTGAAAGTCTTTATTAGCTGTAGGAGTTTTCTGGTAGAGTCTTTAGAATTTTTAATGTATGAAGTCATATCATCTGCAAATAAAGATACTTTGAATTCTTCCTTTCCTATTTGTATCTTCTTTATCTCCTTCCCTTGTCTTATTGCCCTAACTAAGACTTCATGGTCTATATTGAGCAATAGTGGAGAAGTGGACATTCTTTGTCTTATTCCTGATGTTAGTAGAAATTATTTGAATTGCTCTCCTTTTAGAATGATGTTGGCTGTGGGCTTGTTGTAAATTTCCTCCATTGTGTTGAGATATAATTACTGTATTTCCAGTTTCTTCAGAATTTTTGCTGTGACTGGATGTTGAATTTTGTCAAAGGCCTTGCCTGAATTTAATGAGATGAGTATGTGGTATCTGTCCTTGAGTCTATATATAAGGTGCATTACATTTCTGTATTTATGTATCATTGTTTAGTATTGTGAACCATTCTTACATTTCTGAGATGAAGCTGACTTGATCATGATGGATAATATTTCTGATGTTCTTGAATTTGATTTCTAAGTAGTTTGTTAAGAATTTTTGTGTCTATGTTCATCTGTGTTATTGGTCTACAATTTTCTTTTTTGCCTGGTCTTGGTATCAGGGTAATATTAGGTCTATAAAAAGAATTTGGAAATGTCTCTTCACTACCTAGTCTATGAAATAATCTCAGCTGTATTGGTGTTAGTTCTTTTATTATTATTGTTTTTGAAGATAGAATTCTGTGCTGAATCCATCTTGCCTTGAGCTTTTCTTAATAGTAAGATCTGTTTTTCTCTTAATTTTTTTCATACAATATGTTTTGATCTTGTTTCGCCTCCCTCAACTATTCTCAGACTCTCTTCACTTCTGTACCCACCCAACTTCATATCCATTGTCTTCTCCTAGCTCTATCTCTCTGTCTCTGTCTCCTTTTCTCCCTGTGTCTCTGTCTCTCTCCCTCCCTCCTTACCCCTCCCATAACAAAAACATGAAAATTAAAATTAAAAATGTACTAAGACAAAAATTATCAAAATAAAACTAAATAAACAGTACACCCACACAAAAATTGTGTCTATTTTTGTGTTGGTCAACTAATCCTGGGCCTACACTGGTGTGTGTTTGATACATATAGTGATATTCTTTATAAAAAATTATTTTTCCTTTTACAGCAGGTATTAATTATAAATAGCTACTTGGTTTAGGTGGGATTTTGTGTCCACTTCCCGTTTTCAGTGCTGGGATTTTGTCTGGTTTGAACCTATGCAGATCTTACTCATGTTACCAGTCTCTGTGAGTTTAAATATGCATCAATCCTATTGTTTTTGGAAAACACTGTTTCCTCAGATTCATCCATCACCTCTGACCCTTACAGTCTTTCACAATCTTCCACACAGAAACCCAAGTCTTGGGGAAGGAGGAGCAGTAAAGACACCCCATTTGGAGCTGAGTGCTCCATTGTCTTTTACTCTCTGCACATTGTCCAATTGTGAGTCTCTGTGTTAACTCCCATCCATTGCAAGAAGGAGCTTCTCTCATGAGGCTCAGCCACGCACACATAGTCTTTCCAGCAACATGAATACTAATCAGTAGAGTTGAAGCTTCTAGTTGGGCATCAGCTTCATTTCTACATGTTCAATGACATAAGTGTTGTCTTCTGCAAGAGGCCCTTGCCATCCTTGCCAGTTGTGGAGAATAACCAATAGCCCAATCAGTAGACTGTAGTGTTTAGAGGATTCTGTGGATCCCTTTGGCCAACAATTCAGCAAGATGTGACCCATCCCTAGTACTGGAGGTTTAACTTGGTGTCATATCTGGTTGGATCATTGTTTCCCCCATTATATGGTGACTCCATCTAAATTCATTTCATATATGTATACATTTTTCTGAAGCTTCTACAGTAGTAGTTTTCCACATGGTTTTTTAAGAAGCCTTTGGTGTTAGTTGTCCCTCCTCTTATTCCCTCCTTGGCCCTGCTCTCTCATGCATCTCCCATTTAACCCTCCTATGCTAGTTTCCCTTTATCTCTTTATAATACTATGTCCTATTTCCCCTTCATTGGACGATCTCCTCCTTACCAATGGTCCCTTACTCCATAACTAATCTCTCTGGTTATTCATATTGTAGCATGAATATTGAAAGCTTAAAAGCAACATCCACATATAAGAGAAATCATGCAATATTTGTCTTTTGGGTCTGGGTTACCTCACTCAGAATGCTATTTGTTTTATTGATATGTATATTGCTTTTTTTAGGCCATTTTCACAATATTAATCCTATGAATCCATGTACATATGAGATCTTTGTATCTTCTAATGTCTTTTTCAATTTCTTCAATATCTTAAAGTTCTTATTATACAAGTCTTTCACTTGCTTGGTGAGAGTTATCCCAACATAATTTTTGAGGCTATTGTGAAAGGTATTGTTCCTGATTTCTTTCTCAATATGTTTGTCATTTGTAGATAGAAAGCTTCTGTGTGCTGCTTTTATATTCTGCTACTTTGATGAAAGTGTTTATTAGCTATAGAGGTTCCCTAGTGGAGTCTTTAGGGTCTTTAATGTATAAAATCATACATATGCAAATAGAGCTACTTTGGCTTCTTCCTTTTCTATTTGTAATCCCTTGATCCCCTACATTTGCCTTATTGCTCTAGTTAGCTTCAAGTACTATAATCAATAGGCATGGAGAGAGTAGACATCCTTGTCTTACTCCTGATTTTAGTGGAAATGCTCAGTGTTTCTCTCTATTTAGGAGATGTTGGCTGTGGACTTACTGTAAATTGGCTTTATTTTGTTGAGGTATGTCCCATATTACTAGTCCCTCCAGGAATTTTACCATGAAGGGATGCTGGATTTTCTCAAATGCCTTCTCTGCATCTACCGAGATCATCATGTGTTTTTTTTTTATCTTTCAATTTATTTATGAAGTAGATTATGTTTATTTATTTATATATGTTGAACCATCCCTGTGTCTCTGGGATGAAGCCTACTTTATTGTGGTGGGTAATCTTTTTGATCTGATTTTTGATTCAGGTGCAAATATTTTAGTGAGAACTTTTGCATCAATATCCATAAAAGATTACTGGCCTATAGTTGTCCTCTTTTGTTGGGTGTTTGTGTTGTTTTAGTATCAGGGTAATAGTGGCTTCACAAAAAGAATTAGAAATGTTCTTCTGTTTCCATTTTGTGAAATAATTTTAGGAGTATTGGCATTCACTCATTTTTGAAGGTCTGGGAGCATTCTGCTCTGAATCCACCTGATCCCGGATGTCTTTGCTGCCACTGCTGTTGATGTTGTTGTTGTTGGGAGATTCGTAATTACTGATTCTGTTTCACTAGGTTGTTATGGCTATGTTTAGATTGTTTATTTCATCTTGATTTAACTTTGGTGGATCACATATTTCATAAAATTTGTCCAGTTCTTTCAGATTTTCCAGTGTGTTGGAATACAGAATTTTAAAATGTGTTCTTATGATTCTCTGAATTTCCCTAGTGTCAATTGTAATATTCCCCTTTAACCTCTAAGTTTATTTATTTTAATCCTCTGTGTGTCTTGTGGCTAATTTGGCTAAATGTTGGTCAACCTTGTTGATTTTCTTAAAGAACCCAATCATTTCACTGATTTTTTTTGTCTAATTATTAATTGTTCTTTCTACTCAATGATTTTATTCCTAACTTGATTATTTCTTCATATCTACTCCTTTTGGGTGTTGTTTCTTCTTGTTTTCTAGAGCTTTAAAATGTGTTGTTACTAATATGGGACCTTTCCATTTTTTTTTATGTAAGCACCTAGTACCATGAACTTTCCTCACAGAATTGATTTCATTGTATTCCATATGCTTGAGTATGTTGTATTTCCATTTTCATTCAATTCTAAAGGGGGTTTTATTTCTTTTTTATTTCTGTCTTGGCCCAACTTTTATTCACTAGTGAGTTGTTTAGCTTCCATGAGTTTGTATATTTTCTGCCATTTTAATTGTTGTTGATATCCAGCTTTAATCCATGGTTATCAGACAGGACACAGGGTGTTATTTCAATTTTCCTATATCTGCAAAGACTTCCATTGTATCCTAATATGTGGTCAATTTTGGAGAAAGTTTCAGGAGATACTGAGGAAAGAAGTATATTCTTTAGTATTTGGGTAAAATGTTCTGTAAATATCTGCTAGGTCTATTTCATTTATGATATTGTTTAACTACAGTATTTCTCTGTTTAGTTTTTGTTTGGATGACCTGTCTAATGGCTAGAGTGGTGTGTTGAAGTCACCCACTATCACTGTGTGAGGCTCAATATGTGATGTTAGCTATATTAGTGCTTCCTTTATGAACTCAAGTGCCCTTGTGTTTGGTGCAAAAATGCTTTGAATTGCAGTATCCTCTTGGTGATTTTTCCTTTAATGAATATGCAGTGTCCTTCCCTATTTTTTCTGATTAGTTTTGGATTGAAATCTATTTTGTGAGATATCAAAATAGCTATGCTTGCTTGTTTGTTGGGTCCATTTATTTGAAATCCCTTTTTCCATCTTTTAACCCTAACATGATGTCTGTCCTTGATAGTAATGTCTGTTTACTGGGTGAAGGAGAAAGATAGATCCTTTTTTCTAATCCACTCTTTTAATCTGCGTCTTTTTATTTGGGAATTGGAACTATTAATATTGAGAGTTGTTAATGATCAGTGTTTATTGATTCCTGTTATTTTGTTGTTGTGGTATAGGGTTTAATTTTCCCTCCTTTTATTTACTCTTCTGGGATTATCTATTCTCTGAGTACTCTTCAGACTGAAGTTTTAGTGCTTTCTGTAGAGTTGGATTGGGGGGCAGAAATTATTAAATTTCTTTTGATTCTGGAATGTTTTTCTTCTTCATTCTATTGTGATTTATATTTTTTCTGGGTATACTAGTCGAGATTGGCATTTCTGGTCTCTCAGAGCTTGTAGAACATCTGTCCAGGCCCTTTGGCTTACAGTCTCCTTTGAAAAACCAGATGTTATTCCAATTGCCCTGCCTTTATATGTGACTTTTTCTTTTTCCTTTGTAGCTTTTGATATCTTTTCTTTGTTCTGTACCTTTAGTGTTTTGATTTTTATGTGTTGTGTGGAGTTTCTTCTCCGATCATGTCTACTTGGTGTTCTGTATGATTCTTGTACCTTGATAAGCATCTCTTTCTTTAGATTAGGGACATTTTCTTCTATAGTTTTATTATAAATATTTTCTGTGTCTTTGACCTGGGTTTCTTCTCCTTCCTTTATGACAATCATTTGTAGACATCTTTTCATACTGTTCCAGGATTTCATGGATGTTTTGTGCCTGGACTTTTTTTCAATTTAACATTTTCTTTGACTTAGCTATCCATTTCTTCTGCGTTTTCTTCAATGCCTGAAATTCTCTATTCCATGTTTTGTCATCTATTGGTAAGGCTTACTTTTGACTTCCTAAATTTTTTTCCAGTTTTATTTCAGTTTGGGTTTTCTTTGATAAGTCTTTTTTTGTTAAATTCTACTTTCATGTATTGGATTCTTTTCATTATTTCACTCAACTGTTTGTGATTTCAAGGCCTTCATTAAGACATTTATTCATATATTTTTAAGGTCCTTGAACATATTCAAAATTGCTATTTTGGAAACATTGTCTTATGCTTCAGCCAAATTGCTTTTCTCAGAGAATATTATACATAGTAAAGTTGCTGGCTTCTGGAGAAGGCATATTGTCTTAGTCGTTTATGTTTGTGTTTTTTTGCACCAGGATCTAGGCATCTGAAGTTATGATGTTCAAGGTGTTTCTTTGTGGAGATTTCTGGTCTCCTCATTGTTGGTTGGCTTTTCCATTCTTTAGTTGCCTTTGCCAGTGTTTAGCCAAGTGTTGTGTTTGTGGGGTCCCTGGTAAAGAATGTTTCTTCTGGGTCAGTGCTTGTGTCAAAGAGATAAAGTCTAGAAGGAAAGACTGAAAGGCACGGTGGGGCAGAACTAGGGGGACCCTGGGTCTGCCCCAAGAGGAAAAATTCCTAGTGGGTCTAATTGCAAATTTTTTAATTAATGTTTCTATTTTATTGTATAGTGTGAATGCATTTAAATTATTTACTTCATCTTTTCTTATGATTAGTAGAAATTCAGCCATTTCATTTAGGTTTCCCAGTTTGAATGCAGACTTTTTATAATATTTTTTATTTTATAATTTAATTTAATTTTACATATCAGCCACGGATTCCCCTGTCCTCCCTCCTCTTTACTAGGTAGCCTCCTGGAGTTGTGAGTAGCAGTCTAGTCATCCTTTGTTTTACATCTAGTATCCATCTATGAGTGAGTACATACCATGTTTGTCTTTCTGAGTCTGGGTTATCTCACTCAGGATGATTTTTTCTAGATCAATCCATTTGCCTGCAAACCTCATGATGTCATTGTTTTTCTCTGCTGAGTAGTACTCCATTGTGTACATGTACCACATTTTGTTTATCCATTCTTCAGTTGAAGGGCATCTAGGTTGTTTCCAGGTTCTAGCTATTACAAACAATTCTGCTATGAACATAGCTGAGCATGTGCCCTTGTGGTATGATTGAGCATTCCTTGGGAATATGCCCAAGAGTGGTATAGCTGGATCTTGGGGGAGATTGATTCCCAGTTTTCTAAGAAAGTGCCATATTGATTTCCAAAGTACCTGTACAAGCTTGCATTCCCACCAACAGTGGAGGAGAGTTCCCCTTGCTCCACATCCTCTCCAGCATAAGCTGTCTTCAGTGTTTCTGAATGCCGATTTTTTTAAAGCATGATCTTATGATTCTATGACTTTCTTCATTGTTTGTTACAATGCTCCCTTTTCACCTCTAATTGATTAAGTTGGATCTCCATCTCTTTTATTTTGATTAATTTGAATAAAGATTTATCAATTTTGCCGGGCAGTGGTGGTGCATACCTTTAATCCTAGCACTCAGGAGTCAGAGCCAGGTGGATTTCTGTGAGTTTGAGGCCAGCCTGGTCTCCAAAGCAAGTTCCAGGAAAGGCACAAAACTACACAGAGAAACCCTGTCTCAAAACAAATGGAAAAAAAAGATTTATAAATTTTAATTTTTTCAAAGGACCAACTCTTGTTTTTGCTTATGTTTATTATTATTTTTGGTTGTTTGTTTGTTTCTGCTTCATTAATTGAAGTCCTGAGTTTGATTAGTTCTTCCATCTGCTCTTTTAGGGTGTTGTTTGTTCTCCTTTTGTTAAGGCTTTTCAGCATATCATGAAGTTATTGATTTTTTTAAGAATCTGTAAGATTTATTTATTTTATTTTATGTGTGTGTGTTCCCCACATGTACGTATGGGTGCCAGATGTGTGCAGTGCACTCAGAAGCCAGAAGAAGGCATTCAATTTCCTGTAACCAGGGTTACAAGCAGTTGTGAGCCACCATGTGGGTTCTGGGAATTGAACAAGGTCCCCTACAAGAGCAACCAGTGCTCTTAACCACTGAACTGTCTTTCCAGCTGCAAATGATAAGTTGTTCACATGAGATCTCTCCAGAATTCTGATGTAGGCACTTCATGCTATAAATTTTCCTCTTATGACTGTCTCCATTGTGTCCCATAAATTTTGGTATGTTATGTTTTCATTTCCATTAAATCCTAGAAGTTTTACATTTCCTTCTTTCACCCAATTTTCATTCTGTGATGTTTGGTTTTATTCTATGTTTGTATACTTTCTGCTATTTCTAATGTAATTGATATCCAGCTTTCTTCCTTTGTAGTCAGATAGGATATATGAGTTTATGTCAGATTTTCCATATTTGTGCAGACTTCTTTTTGTCCTACTATGTGGTCAATTTTAGAGAAACTTCCATAGGCTCCTGAGAAGAAAGTATATTTGTGTTTAGGTGCAATGTGCTGCAAATGTCTGTTGGGTCCATTTGATTTATGATGTCATTTAACTCCAGAGTTTCTCTGTCTAGTTTTTGTCTGGATGACACATTTGTTGGTGAGAACAGGATATTGAAGTTGTTGTTTATCAATCTGTTAGGGTCAACTTGTGGTTTTACATGTAATTGTGTTTCCTTTATGAAATTAGGTATTTGGTGCATAAAAGCTTAGAATTATAATATTCCTTAGGTGGATTTTTTTCCTTTAATGAGATTGAAATGGTTTCCCCTGCCTCTTCTCACTAGTTTTGTTTTGGAATCTATTTTTCTAGCTATTAGAATAGTTACACCTACTTGTCTCTTTATTCCATCTGCTTAGGATACTTTTCCTCACACTTTAGCCTTAAGGTTCTTTCTGTCTGTCCTCCAGGCCGAGATTTGTTTCTTGGATGCAGCAAAGAGATGGATCCTGTTTTCTAACCCAATCTGTTAGTCTGTGTCTCTTTATTGGGGAATTATTAATACTGATAGTCATTACTGAATAATGTTTATTGATTTCTGTTGTTTTATTATTATGGTGGTATTTACTTATATCTCTTCTGGTAAACTGTTCTGGGTATCTTTAATCTTCTCTTCTGATGAAAATATTCCTTTTAGTGTACTCCACAGAGCTGACTTAGTGGACATAAATTCCTTGAAACTGTTTTTTATGAGGAAACAGTTCCTTTCTCCTTTTATTATAATTGATAATTTTACTCAATACAGTACTCTAGGCTGGCATTTGTGGTCTTTCAGAACATTGGTCAGGGCCTTTCTGGCTTTCAAAGTCTCCTTTAAAAATTCAGATTCTATTTTGGTGGGTCTACCTTATCCTTATATATGATTTGGTCTTTTTTTAACCACTTTCAGTATCATTTCTTTGTTCTATAATTTAATGTTTTGATTATTTATATTATATGGAGTTTCTTTTCTGGTCCTGTCTGTTGGGTATTCTGCATGCTTCTCGCACCTTGATAGACATCTCTTTAGATTTGGGAAAGTCTCTAATAATTTTGTCAAAGATATTTCTGCATATTTGACTTGGGATTCTTCTCCTTCTTCTACACCCATTATACATAGGTTTAGTCTTTTGATAGTATCCCAGATTTCCTGGATGTTTTTTCTGGTTTTTCATTGGGGGGGGCAGGTATTTATTTGTTTATTTGGAGACAACATTTTCTTTTGCTGATGAGCCATTTCTTATATCTTGTCTTCAAGACCTGATATTCTCTCTTCTACTTGATCCAAACCTTTTGTGAGACTTTATTCTGAGCTTTTTGTTTGAATTCCTGTGTTTTTCATTTCAAGTCTTATTTTAGTTTGACTTTTCAACCCAGAGATTCTATTTCTTTATTAAATTATATTTCATTATCTTGAATTTTCATTATTTCATTCAACTGTTTTCATGGTCTTCACTCATGTATTTATTTATATCCTCTTTGAGTTACTTGAACAGGTTTATAATTGCTATTTTGAAGTTGTCTTGTATATCAGCTAAGTTAATAACCTAAGGGCATATTAGGTTGAGGGTGCTGGTTTCTGGAGTACACACCTTGTTTTGGCTGTTCATGTTTTTGTGGTTTAGGGATGAGGTCTAGGCATATGGAGTTAGGTGGTTTCTGGTGTTTCTTGGAATGGTTATCTTGCCTTTGGATGGTGGTTATATAGATATTCATTTGCTTTGCTATTACTCCAACTTGTCAAGTTGTAGGCCAGCTGAATGGTGCTTTATTTTCAGTGTTGGGGCAACTCTGGGGCTCTGAGTGTGACTCTCCATGGTTCCATGCTGGTGAGGTAGGTGGAGTGCTTACAGGTGGGCATGGGGTCAAGGACTAGCTATGAGAGTCTCTAACTAAGGTTCTGTGTTGGGATCCATGTGATCCTGAAATCTAGGCATGGGTAGGGTGGCTGACAGTTGGTAGAGTTCTGATTCAGATGCCCAGTCCTGATTCCACTAGGTCCCAGGTCAGGGGGTGAGGTTGATCCTTATTGCTCACCAGGAATAAGGTAAGATGGTAAATGTTGAGGATCCTCAGCCCTTACTTGGACTGGCAAAGCTCTGCTCAGAGAACCCTCCTGTCCTGATGCTAGCTCCTTTTCTTGGGTGGGAAGTTCTGTGTGAAGCCCTAAAAGAAGCAAGTTGCACAGTAGGAAATAATGTCGAAACCTCATCCACTCACTGTATCACAAGCTTCTTTTGTGTTTTTTTTAATTTTAGAATTTTCATTGCTAGAAAGGGGTCTCACCAGAAATACATCATTTCTTTCCTTACAGACAAGGATGGTGGTAAATAGCCTTGTTGGGAAAAATATTCTCCTTTTCCTACCTGCCTGGTCTTTTCCTCAGTTTGAGTCTTTCTCCTGATTTAAATGTTGACTTTATTCCTGCTCAAATATCAGTTTCTTTAAAGTTGGAGATGAAGACAAGGCCATATATCTTTTTCTTTCTTTAGTGAGTACACCGACTTGATGAGGTTATTTCTACCAAATATAGTGGTCTGTGGCCACTAATTAAATTAGATCTAAGATAGACAAGAGGATTTCTATGAGAGGGCATCAGGTCACATACTAAGTTTTAGACCTGAGTGCCCTTGCTCTATGGACGTGAAGACCATGCCCATCTACATTCAGAATGTCTTTCCTGTACCAGTGAGAGAGCACTCTCTGCCTCACTGGAAATTAGAACCTTCTCTTACACCATTCTATCAACACTTGGAGAGAAGCAAAAATCAAGATACTTGTAAAAGAGTAACAAACCATCCTCAAAGTCCAAGAGGCCTTGTGTGAGGCCGGAATTCTGTAGTGAATCTCAGGTCATATCTCTATTACTAGGAAAACTGCTTAGCGCTCTGAATAGAATAGGGGGAGGGGGGGATGTACCAGACACAGCATGAAGTGTAAATTAAGCATCCGGTCTCCAGTCAATGTGTATTTTTAGGATGGCTATCCTGTCAGAATAGGGAATTCATCTCATAATAACTTGAAGTAGTGCCATAATGGTAGAACAATGTATTTTGGATAAAATGGAGTAAAGTCTTCAAAAACATCTGCCCCTTTGAAGTTCTGGGCCTGTCTTTTTTGTTTCCTGCAAGGAGGCATATGAGCCCAAAAATCTAGTCAAATTCTTCACACCTATTCCCTGTCAGCCTCCGCCAGATCGGACAGGCAGATTCTTCAGATTAAGTGGCCAGGGAAAGAAATCTCATTAACACTTTCATTTTCCAGCAACAGAAACCTAACAACTTGTACGAATACCAGCCTTAAGTAGCATAGATGAATGCCTCTGATGACCTAAAAAAAAAAAAAAAAAAAAAAAAGGAGAAATAAGCTCTTAAACCTGGCCAGCACGAATCTAACATGTGTATGGCTACGTACTTGATTAATTCAAGCATAAGCCTATATGTATAAACGTGTGGGTGTGTGTGGGTGTGTGTGTACTGTCCATCTTCATAGTTATGTATCTGAGTATCCAGTATTTGTGTGTATATATTCACATGCAGATATTTATTTAGAACCATTTTTAGAAGCATCAGCTCAGGGATTCTGCAACCTCACTTAAGGTGCCATCCTCCTAGCACCTGCAAATCAGTGGAGGGTAAGCAAGGGGCAAGAATGACATTGTCTGCTTTATTTTTCCCCCATTTCTGCCTGGATGTCTTGAGAGAATGACTAAGCAGTGCTGGAGATTATGAATTTGCTTAAGTGTGAATGGTTGATTGCAGAGCGCGAGGCCGGCCCTCCCGGAAGGTGATTGACTGGGCCCGCAGGTCTTCACACTTGATGCCTGGATTTGACTCGGAAAGTCTGCCAAGTCTTTTACTGGGAAATTTATCTTAATTAGATCTGAAAGACCCGCCACAGCAGAATAGTCACACCGATTAAAATGAAAAACAGGAGAAATTACTGATCAAATTAATCATAATGTCGGGTTACAGCTGTAGGTCTGATGTAATTTGCCACTCCAGTGAGTTACATCGGCCCGGGTCCTGGAAAGGAGGCTGGCTTTATGCTGATCCGTAACACCCGCGCGCTCCAGGCGGCCAGCAGGAGGCTGCTTCATTCATTTTCCTGGCTTGCTCTGACCTCCCTGCTGCAACTAGAAACAAATCAGGCACCAAACAATCGGGGTGGGGAAAGCCAGGGAGGCTAAGCAAGAAACATTCCCTACCCACTGAATGTACTAGGGCACTGCCTCAAAATGGTGAGCGTTCCCGCGCCCTGCTGAGCTGGAGCTTTTCGGTTTTCCACTTAACCTCCTTCTCCTTTAACCAGGACTGACCGGACACCGATTAGGTGCAGAATGGGAATCAAAGGGTCAGAGGTCAAAACCTCTGGATCTGAGCAAGGGGCGGAGCGGGAGGGGGGGGGGGGCGGAGAGCACGTTAAGAAAAATCTTATTTTTCTTGTGCAACAACTGGGATGTACGGTTTGAAATAATCTAAGATGTCATGACAGAAATGAGAACCTTAGGCCATTGAGTCGTATTGCTGATCAATGTGGGTGTAGTGCTGGGATTCTGATTAAAACAAACACTTCTTAATGCCATGCTGGAGATGAGGTGGGTGGAGTGTGGAGTGGTGTGTGTGTGTGTGTGTGTGTGTGTGTGTGTGTGTGTGAGAGAGAGAGAGAGTGTGTGAGAGAGTGTATGAGTGTGTGTGTGTGTGTGTGTGTGTGTGTGTGTGTGTGTGTTTAAGAACGAAAATCTTTCCAGTATAGAGCCTTTTCACATAGAGCCTGAACCTGACCGGAGTTCATCCTGGGTTTGCAAGAATTATCCCGTTAAAGATAGAGAGGAGACCCCGAGGCACAGCCTATAGGTTCCGTGGGAAGCTCCCAGAAGTTAAGATTTTGCCAGACTTTTCTTTAGCTGCTTCTACTTATGGCGAAGGAGGGAAAGGAAGCAGGTTGTTGGAAAGGTTCAGGGAAGGCGTATCCTGTCCTTTCCAGTGATGGTCAGATACCTGTCCTGAGGTTAAAAACAGGAGGCAGGATTCATTCATCAGGGGTCCAGATGGTCCTGCTTTTTGCCAGCCCCTCCCAAGTCTGCATGCCATCCTTCTCATCCATAATGAACCTGGTACATTTTGTAACCATGAACAAGAATCCAGGCTATCACTGAAGGCAAAGAAAAACTGTACCTTCTGGTCTTTTCTACTGATCTTATGTTGAATTAGATCAGACCATGTACTTAGATATGGGAAAAATAAGCTACCCGCATACTGTCAATAACTATTACATCAGTTAAATGGTTGTAACCAACAGCTACAGACAGTAATGAAAGAGAATAGAAGCTCACAGGACATATAGCAGAGCTGTTGCTTTCTTGAAATTTGTTTAAATATGTACACATAAACACAGTTATATATATATATACATGTGTGTGTGTGTGTGTGTGCATATATGCATATGTGTACACTAACACACTGAAAGTTAGATACCATAACATGTAGTTCTATGTGTATATGTGTTAATTTGAGATATAAAATGTGCTTCTCACTGAAACAATATCAAAAGAATTGTTTAAAAAATGAAATAATAATAATAATAACTTAGACTGAAAAGGCCAGATTTTCACATAGGCAAGGGTGGGCTTTCTTAGCCACCTCACAAGCTTGGAAGATTTCCTGATATATCTCAGGAAATAATGAGATCCTAAACACTAAACACTACCCAAGGGTCAAAAAAAAAAAAACCTAAAAAATGTAAAATCCACCCTCCCCCTCCATCTCCATCTCCACCTATACACACACACACACACACACACACACACACACACACACACACGCACACGAACACGCACACGCACACGCACCTTTCAGAGAAATTGAATGTTCAACAATGCTTTGCCACCTCTATGGTCTAAAGCTCACTGACTTCAGATTAATAGTGTATACACCTACTAAGTGCCGAGGTCAGATTAATAGTGTATACACCTACTAAGTGCCGAGGTCAGATTAATAGTGTATACACCTACTAAGTGCCGAGGTTAGTTCTCCAGGAAAAGCTAACGAAGTTAGTCCTGACAATGACAAACAAGTCTAAGGAGAAAGTGAAAGGGAGGGACAAGATGGCAGCAGGAGGCACAGATCCCTGTCTGATACAATCTCCTAGAAAGTGCTGCATCCCCCACAGAAGTGCAAGTCCAGGGGCACTGAGTCAGAGAAAAGGGGTGGGGGGAGGCATCTAGCTCCCTGGGGGCTGGAACTTTCCTCAGCACCCGAATCTGCTCTGGCTCGGGGAAATGCTATCCCACACCCCAGAACTGATGTTCCTGCTTCAGCTTTTTTCCCTCAGCCACACACTCTGCCAATCATAGCCCAGCAATCTTCCTGAAAGCATTCTCTGTTCACATCTTCTCCGCCTTGGACCACTCTGTGCTGCTTGAATGGCGTACTAGAAGAGGTCACTCATAACAAAGAGAATGTATTTTTTTCTCATGGTTTTGAGGGCTGGAAGAAGAGGCTCAAGGTGCCATATCCTGCGTTGTCATAAGGCAGCAGAAGGCTCACATGAGCGGGAGCGAAAGCCTGAAAGATGGTCAAACTCACTTTATAAGAAAGCCACCTTCATGGTGACCATGGGAATCCAGTTATGAGGACACAGTTCTCCTCCCTTGTCCTCCACCCCTCAACTGCTAAAACATGGACTCCAAGGGCCCATTCAAACCACAGCAACCGTATGGTTAAAGTCTCCCTCTGGCCCTGCTCCCTGTATGTGTGTCTCCCCAGCCCTCTGTGCCTACTGCCTCCCATGCAACCCACCCCACTGTCTGTGGCGGTGCCTTGCCCATCTCCTGGAATCCCTGCTCCTTCCATAAAAGTGTTTTCAGTGGCCCAGCTCTCAGAAGTTGCCCTATAATCTGAACTCATATATTAGGTAATTTTTACTTTTCTCCATCATTTTAAAAGAGGTTCTTGTTATTTTACTCCAATTATAGTCTTAAAAATAGCCACAGTTTCTCACACCTCTGACATCTCAATTGTTATGTATGATGATATCTCACTTAACAGCTACTCATTTCACACATATGCAAGTGCCTGTTGTCAGACATCTTGAAATTATTGACAAAATTTGATGAGATGATGTTTATTTATTGTGATATTTAGAACCATGCTTAGCACATGGCAAACACTATAATGCCTTAGGTCTCATTAGGATTAATTATTGCTATTAGTCGCCTCGTCATCTCTATGCTGTCTCTTCAATGGGATTTGGGAGATGCAGGCTTGGTTTAGATAGACACTTTTAAATTAGCTACCTTCATCTAGGATTAAATACATAGCAAAATAAGGACCATTGTTCTCTAATTTTTCTATTACCTTCCCCCATCATCTCACCACATGGTGGTACTATACTATACATTGTGGTAGAAAAATGGGCCTTCTTAGTATTTTATATGTCCAAATGATCTATGTGCACAAAAATAAGCAAACAAAGACACTGAAGGAAGATGAGAATGGATCTCCCACTCAGAGTATCACTCTGGATATCTGGGACACTCATGTGTCCTACTGTCAGAGCCTAAGAATACAGGATCTTCTTATACAAAAACAGTGATCCCACTTAAAAAATAAAGATGCAAGGAGAACATTGGCACTTAACCCAGGCTAGATGTTGTAGTAGGTGTCTTATGCATGCATTCTTTGCAATTACAAGAGGAGTTAGGAAACCAGGACCCAAAGAAGCTAGTGATTCACCAAAACCTCCAACATCTTTAAGAGGTGGAGCTGGGCTTTGCCCCAACTCTCTGGCTCCAGTTTGAAGACCTACACATACTTTTCACTAGGATAGCTTCTGTACTGTCTGTCGTCCATTCACTGAGTAACTTTCCAGTTGATCCTCAGAAGAATCCTACATGGAGGATGCTCATCATATTATGCCCACCATTCTACCAAATTGCCTCCTCCACTTCACCACTCAACACCACAAAGCTAGGTTTAGATGACTTCTTAACTTAGCAATAACATGGAAATGGCAGTTCTTATAAACATATTATTATTCCTAGAGCCAAAATTGCAGTGTTGTTGAGTTTGCTGACACAAAGGGAAAAGCAAATGTTTATGAATGAGGTGGGGCCCTAAACTTTGGACTGGCAGGAGGCCCCTGGGGGTGCTTCAAAGAGTTGACCACACATCTAAATCACAAGTGAGGATTTCATCAGTGAATAAATTTTGAGACAGCCCATGTGAGAGAATTAGACCTGCAGATGAAAAAACACAACTGGTTTTCTTGTTGGGCTTTATAGAGGTTACAATTCAAGCATACTATAAGCAGGAATTAGTACTTTATAGATGCTTGGAAACATGGCTACTGGCTGAATGACTAATGATACCAAAGAACTACTCCAGCGATTTTCATATGACAATGCATGTAAGGCTTTATGGCTTTGTTTGAATAGCATTTGAGATGTGTACTGAAAAACAAATGAAATGATAGTTTACCTGGAACTTTTCCTGAAATAATGTAAGAGGGAGAAAAAAAAAAAGAATAAACAATTGAGACTGATTGGTAGGAATGGATGAAAGAATATTGTACATGGGTTTGTATTATTGAAGCTTCATAATGAGCCTGGAGGAGTTACTTTTGCTTTTTTTGCTTTGTGTTTAAACATTTATATAAGGAAAAAATAAAAAAATAAAATTTTATCGCTGGGGATTCTTTAATAATACAAATTCCCATCTGCCAACTCCAGAAACATAAACTTGGAATCTTTAGTATAGAGTCAGAGAGATTCTGATGCTCAGCAGCACTTAAGAACAACTTTTCTATGGGCTAGAGAGATGGTTCAGTGGTTAAGAGCACCATCAGCTCTTCCAGAAGAACAGGGTTCGATTCCCAGCACCCTCGTGGTGAACAGGGTTCAATTCCCAGCACCCTCGTGGTGGAGTCAGAGCCGTCTATAACTCTAGTCTCTGGGAAATCTGATGTCCTCTTCTGGCCTCTGGTGGAATTGCATGAGTGGGGTGCACATACCTGCAGGAATAACATCTACAGACACAAAAATTAAAGGAAAAACTCTTTTATGTAATTGTAAATGGATTAGATTAAAGCTCTGGGAAAATATACAAACTGATTCATGGATTGAGAAAGAGTATGTTAAGAAATTAAGGTTTTTTAACCAAAAATTAAATAACCAAAGATGGCCATTAATAGCTGAGAAATTGTGAGGAATAAAAAAGGCACTAGAAAACTAAAATTATAAAGATCCTTCCAGTTCTTTAAAAATAAAGAACTTCTTACTAAAGGGATAAATTGAATATATACATTTTTCCTCCTTCCTCCTAAATCCCACTAAAATGATCTTAAAAGAAAAAATTTGAAGTGTTTTTGAATTCTCAACAATAAATATGTTGAGAAAAAACAATAGTGGATGATCTGTGAGAACAAAATACCAAGGACTTGAGAGAAGGAAAGAGGGATGTGGGGCAACTCTGGAGAACACAGAGCAATGGGTTTGGAGACAGCACATGGTAGGAGGAAGGAAACGGATGCCCTGGTACTGAAACAGGAGGATGTTTAAGACTATGGAGTGAATAGTTAGAATGTCAGCCCCAGCCCCAGGCCCAGCACAGCAACAGCAATCTCTCCAGCAGCCTTATGCATGAGAAATGGAGTGAAATAGCCTCTAGACTTGAGGACATAAGCTTCACTGTCTTTGGGGAGACCCTTTATTCTCTCCAGGAGGACCCAGAGAAACTCTGCTTTCCAAATGATGAGACTGGTCTCACTGAACTATGGGCTTTCCTGGAGGTGTTCACATGCAGGCATTCACCACCTCCTGGACTCCACTGTCTGTCACTCTTCAGGATGATTGTTCTGACAATCTTCTGACGAAAGAGGACTGACCCCGTTTTGCAAACAAGATCATCAAATAAGAAGACTATGCTTTTGCCTCATGGTGAAGACAATAAGGAATGACTCGGAATTTGAGAAACACCTTTGTCCAAAATCAGAAATTAAAACTAGAAGGGGGAGGGGTAGAAGAAATAGAGACAAGGAAGGAAAGGAGCCATAAAAGCATAAAAGAAAATGTTCTTCTGGAGATGCAAGAAGGCTAGGCATCCATAAAACTCACCACAGGGGTTCTGTGCAAGAAACATTTACAGGATGAGGCAGAGAACATGGCAATTGTTCAAAAATTAAGCAAGTATGGTTCAATGGAATATATAGAAGATGAAGAAAATCACTCGGAAAATACATCAAAGAACAGAGAAAGGGAAGAGAAACAAGAAGTAAAATGAGGGGAAATACCAGAAGTCCAGAAAGTCCAACTTTTAAATAAAGACCAAAGAACAAAAACAAAAACAGAGATGCATTTACTAAAAAAAGGGTCCCCAGATTAGGAGGATGCTGCCTCACTCTAAATTTTACTACCTACATGTACAACCTGAAGAGATTACAAGAAGAAAAAATAGCCCATCTCAGACATTATAAACATTTTTCAAGGAAGAAGAAAAATAGGTAAAACACTAAAAACCAGGAATCCAAATAGCATTTGTTTTTGAAAGCAAAACTTGAAGCTCCAAGGTCACACTAACTCTGAGGGTGTTATTTTTCCCTGTGCTGTTTTATATCCTGCACAACTATCCAGAAAAATGAGAAATATGCTAATAATGCAGATGCAAGGTCTCTGGAAATTTATTTCTCCTCTGTCTTGCGTTCTTCATCAAATCTAGTAGAAGAAGTGTCTGTCCTACACAAACAGTAGAGTAAGCCACAAAAGTAGAAGATTGGAGATGTACCACCAGAGTTGGCCAAAAGGAGTCCCTGGACCTGGAACAGTGGGGGAGGAAAAAAAAACATAGAAGACAGATGCTTCCAGGATGCCTAGCCTGACTAAGTTTATAGAAAGCAACATTCATAAAGATCTTACTAACTATGGGAGGGGATAAATAAACAAATAAACCAAAAGCACAAACTAATTTTTTGAGAATGAGAACCTATAAGAAAGGGAAGAAATGTGGTTGTGATATATTAAGAGACTCAGCAGTAAACAGCACTTTCTAGATCACAAAAAGAAATGCTGATTAAACCAGCAATTGTTGGGAGGGAGGGTGCAGGGAAGTAGGAGCGTCCAGATTGATTGTTCAGCCACCTTTCAAAAGGGAGGTCAGTCAGTAGCCTCCAAAATTAGCAAATTGGGGAAACTTTGCAAGCATTATTTAGAGTAGTGGAGGTAGTACTAAAAGAAAAATCTAAAAGAAACTGGAGGGAAATGGGGGTGGAAGTAAAGAGGTAGAAGACGGTATTTGCATATATGCATGTAAAGATTGCATGAGTTAACTGTTTGAATTTGTGTTCCTGGGCCCTTGCCTGTTACTGCTCCTTCTGCCTGAATACTTTCATATATCTAGCTAGGCTTCAATTTTGGGAGGTACCATCTCACCACCATATATTTCAAAGACACATGCCAACCATGATAAAAGTGTGGACAACAGGGACCTGGGCCAGCAGTGACTACTCTAGAACACAGAGCTTCCTAGGTTTATGTGTAGGTGGATGTTCTGTCAGAGGATCTAGCAATGGCCCCCACCACACCCCCGAGAAAATCAGCTGTCAATTCAGTGATTCTTTTGTAGTGGAATAGAGTTGGGCCAGATGAGCTTTCTGGTCCAGTGGGGTCTGAAGTTCAGTAGGTAACCCCATCAAACAAAAGAAAGTAGAATTAAATTTCTGTACAACAACAACAACAACAAAAAAGATTAGACAAGATGTGAAGATACTTTTATCACCAGAAGAACTGAATTTTAGAGCAAGGAATGGAGGAAAGCAAAAATGTCTTCTTGACAGAAGCAGAAGCCCTCCTATGCAGATATGTTATAAGGTGCCTGTCAGCCTAATTCAGCTCTGTGGCCTCTGTGCCTAACATAAATCCTAGTACACATATTTAACATGATGTATACTTGGAATATATGCATACATAATCACCATATCTCATAAGGAAGTGCTGTTTTCTGGATTTGGTGTGAAGAGACAAGGATACCCACACAGTGTTAGTATCCAGTGTACCGGACAGCATGGAAGAGACTGGCAGCAGCCATGCTGTTTGGTTTGAAAAGGGAAAGGCTACTCCTACCCTTTTAGATATTCTGTGAGTTTACTATAGAAACATTTTTATTATAAAAATTGTGCTGTTTGCATTTCTCTACTAAATGAACTTTGTATTAAAAATATTGTGTAAAACCTATGTTCTTATCCCTGACTTCAAGAAACAGAGAAATGGTATACATAGGCTTTAACTGAGTAAATGTCCACATTCACGGACTAAACACAGGAGCAGAAATGGAGGGAAAGCCAGAGAAACGAAGCCTGCTTTTATCTCCTCAGTACCTAGGGCTTCCTGGAACAGTGGGGTGGGGACTGTCAAATGTACTGATGAGAGGGTTCCTAAAGTTAATTTTTCTCAAAACACCATAACTGAATTTGCTTCAACACTTGAAAAGACCCATCCGTACTAAAAAGAGTCAGTTGCTTAATCCTAAAATTAAAGGTTATTGCATGCAAGAGAAAATAATTACATGCTCAAAGTATGGAAAAAAGAAAACTTTTTTTAAATATGTAGGTATTTGTATAATTAAAGACTAATCAAGCATGAAGGGCTGCTGACTAAACCAGAAAATGAGATTGTTGGCAAGCAATACTGTAATGTAAATGCCATTTTTGTTTAACTACTAAGAAGCTGGAAAAATGATATCCTGAACAGATTAAAAGCAAACAGCATTGATAATAAATATTTATCGGATTTTAAATGCAACACAGAAATTTTTATATTTTACATGCAAGATTTGTTTGCAGTGAGGTATTCAGGCACTTTTTTCGAGATGATAGTTAACAACCTCATTTAGAATTGCGCTTTCAGGTGTTACCTTCCTCCTGCCATTGTGCATGTGAAATACTAACCAAGGGAAAGGGTCCCTTTTGAGAGTTCCTGTTCACAGTGCAGTTACCTGTGAGTTAGGATTTAAGTCATTAGTATTAGCTATTTAGTATTAGGTGGACTTTAGAATTCATATAGATAAACTACAAGCCATACTATTTGATTAAATAATTGGTTATCAAAGAAATTAGCAAACAACACAAGTGAAAATAGATTACATCAAAACAAAAAGCTTCTGCAAAGCAGAAAAAAAAACAAAAATGTGTAGGAACAACATACAGCTTAGAAGAGAAACTTTGCAAGCTGTGACCCATAAAGGATGAATACCCAACATCTATAAGAAACTCAAGCAACTCAATAGCAAGAAACCAATTGCTAAAACAAAACAAAAGTAATTAATGGTCAAGGAGACTCTACAGACATTTCTCAATAATGACATGGAAGTGGCTAGCAGACATTTCTTTAAGGTGCTCATAATAATAACCATAAATGAGATATCATCTCACACCTGTCAGAATGGTATTATCAAGAAGACTAAATAAGCCTAAGTGTCAGAAGGACGTGGGGAAAGGAGAACCCTTGTTTACTACTGATGAGAATGTTAAGTTAGTATGCCTCTTCTCGAAGAGTGTGTGGAAATGCATGAAAAACGAAAAACAGATTATCGTATTACCCAGCAATCTGACTTCCAAGTGTCTACCAAAAGACCTGAATCAGTTTGTTAGACAGATTCCCACATTCAGTGCTACTGCACATATCCATAATGGTCAAATAACAGAACCAAGCTAAGATTCCATCACCAGGAGAGTGAGTAAACAAAGCACGCTAGAAAGGCACAATGCAACATTAGTTAGCCCTAAGAAAAGGAATGCTGTCATCAATCCAATGAAATTGGAGACCATCTACCTAAGTGAAGTAAGCCAGGCACAAAAGGACAAATTCTGCATGTTCTCACTTTACATAGAATAGAAAACAATCAAATACTTTGAAACAGAGAATAGAAGAATTGTTACTTTGGGGGTGGGAGGAAGCATGGGGAGATGATAGCTAAAGGGTAAAATCTCAGTTATAAAAGGAATCGTTTGATTCTTATAGAGTGGTTAAAAAAAGCTAATAGTAGTATTTCACTGTAGAAAATTTCTACAAGTAAATTTCAAATGTTCTTATCACAAAAAAATTAAACATTTAATATTGTGGTTATGTTACCAATTTAATTCAACCATTTCATATTGTACCATACAAATATATAGAATTAGAAATGATAAACTTACAGATAAAAATAGAAATTGCAACATAAGGAAAACAGAAATATTTAAGAAAAAGACTTCCGGTAAGTTTCAGATACATGACTCAACATAACACGTAGAAACTTTGGGATCCGATGTAAGTGTTCTAAGAATTCCTAGAGCTGTCAATGCTGTGTGGCTCACTCATCTGTCCTGAAGACTAAACAGTTAAAAAAGCACCTGCCAGGACCAAGGCTATGATGTTGCTAGCGAAGCTTGGATTTCTTCCATTCCTCCCTCTTCTCTACCGACTGGGTCCAATCTGAATACACACAGCCTTACATCTTCATTCCATACCAGGGACCTACCCGGATGTCCTGACCATATCAGACCGTAGCACCACTAAGACTCTGAGATGTAGGTAGAGGGTCCATGTTCCCCTTTTGGCCTGGAAAACTCAGAAGCTCAACAAGCCAAAAGGGAAAAAACATCTCAGAAACAGGCAACTCCACAACTCCATCCCTCTGTCTACTCAGAAAATGCCTTCTGATTCATGTGTGGTGATTTCCTTGTATTCAACATTGCTCAGCCCTGGTCTATCTCATAAATCAAGATTCACTGCATAATTATTAGAGAGAGCTCTAAAACCTGCACTTCGTGTCCCAGGGGTGACACAGTATGAATGAAATAATCAAAAGTATCACTTAAAACTCAATTATTAACAACCGTGCTACTTTCCTCTTTTCAAAATCATAACTATAGATTCTTTTCAGGAGAGGCAAGACTACCACTTTTTTCCCTTCCGAAACAATAAACGATTCATTTCTTCAGCTTCCAAATTAGAATCCATCAGTCTGACTACCTTTGTTTCTTTGAGGTATGATGCGCACTCCAGAAAGCTGGAAGCTTGCAGACCTACTAAAATGCATTTGGGGGGGTGGGGGTGGGAGTTGGAGACTGATTGAGTGGCAGTATGATAGTCTTCAGACTTGCTGCTGCGAATTTCTATTTAGCTTATTCTCTCCCTAATGTGGCCGTACCATGCACCTATTTTCTGAAGATTGCAGAACACATCATCAAATGACAGTTCAAACAAGGCTTGAAAGTTTACTCTTTCCCTCTGTAGGTAACGTACTTTGTGAGCCAGAAAACAGCACTGAGCGCTGTGTCTCTCACTGCTTCTGCCCACACTTGCTGTTCGAAGGGACGGAAGTGAAACTGCAAGTTCTCGAGTCTGGATAAAGTGTACCCACCAGTGTCTGGGCTCTGATTCCACCCAGACTCTGAGGTTGCTGCTAAAATGAGTGCATTAGACAAGTGAGGGTGGCCCGCAGAAAGTGCCCGTAACACACAAATAGCTCTCCCCAAGCTGCCACCATACGTGTGGACAGTGTAAGCTCTCCCAAGCTGTCTCCCTTGGAGGTGTTTTCTGAGCTTATAAGGTATTGCTCTGTTTGGTCTTATATTGTCACCACTGCTGTCTCCTTGTGTGGGGACACAGAGGGGAAGTTTCAGTGGATCTGAACAAACTCAGTCAAATTACTTGAAAGACACCTTCCACTAAAATCTATCTGACATTTCTAGTTCTGACCAAAACCCTGATGGCAGGCCATTTGGTGTCTTTTTATTTGCAAGTTCTAATAGCATCCAGAGGGCAAAAGAGGACAGAGCAATCATCTATTCCAGTCTGTGTAAGGGGATTTGCTTAGAAGAAAGGCCAGGCTAGAAGGACTGGTGGGATACTCTAGATTCATAGAGGGGTTAAGACAAAATGACCAGGGCCCCTCATCTGGGGAATTCTTTTTTCTGGTTCCTACCAGCTTCTTAATTTACATTTCTGAATATATAAGACATCTTTTAATCCCTTGAATCCTTCATTCATCCTTTGTATTGAACACCTTTCAAGTACTGGTCAGGGCTAAGGCAGAAATTAAGGGTGAATACAAAATTTAAGAGGTAAATAAACACTTAAAGACACAGTATATTGAGCATTTTGAGCATTGTGGCTTCTATGATATAATAATAAATGAAGTCAAAGCAAAAGAAAATGCTGGGGTGAGAATCTTGGTATTTGATACAGGCCAATCAAAGAACTGTATCTTCATCAAGACAGACCTCTGCCAACAAATAGAGGGAGCGCACTAAGGGATGGAAGCAGTGAGTTAAAAGAACACTGGGCAGATTCAAAAAGGCACAGAGGGGCCGTCAAGACTGGAACAGGGGGAGGCCAGGGTGGTAGGACTGTAACTAGTACTTGAAGAGGAGCAGGAACCCCCAGGGATGTTGGAAAAGATGACTGCCAGAAGTCACAAGCAGAAAGTCCACCTAAGGTCAACTGAAGCCTGGAGGAGAGAGGGTGTCAGTTTGTACCAGGTTGTGGCAGAAACAGTGAAAGGTGATCTGATTCTGCATGCTCTGAAGAAGAACTATCAGGACCTGCTGATGGACTAGCTTTGGGTGTGAGAAAACAGGTGCATGGTAAATAGAATTTCCCAGCACCAAGTCTGAAGGCTATCATACAGTCACCTGATAATCAGTCTACAGAGATTCCCAAGTGCATTTCAGTAGGTCTACAAGCTGTCAGCTTTCTAGAGTACATACTGTGTGCATCACTGCCCCCCCAAATCAAACATAGTCAGACCACTGGATTCTAATGTGAGAACTGAAGGAATGAATGTGGTCTCTAGTGACTGACCTCCACAACTGAAGAGATGAGAGTCTCCACTGTTGAAAGGCTGTGAGGAGAATAGAGTTGCAAGCGGGCTTTGTTTGGGGGATGTCCATTTTGGACAGGTAGTATTTTTGAGAGCACTAAATGGTTTAGCAATGTGAAGGAGTCAGTTGCCTTACAAAGTTCTGGACTTGAGAGCTCATCAGAATAGCACTGCGATGTAAGCCTGGAAAACACATCCAGACAGCGAGGGTCAAGTACTGTCCCTGGAAGCCCCCAACTCTGAGGACAGAGGGAAATTTGCCACAGAAAGTAAACAGGGATACAGAGGTAGAAAAGGGGGAGAGGGACTTGCATGTCAATGTGGGACACATGCTCATAGAGGAGTCAGTAGCTATGTCATGCAGCTTTGGTGAGAACCCAGAAAAAAACAATTCGTCTGATCACAGGAGATTCACACTCTAGAACTCAAGAAAAATTAAAGACATAAAACACAAAAGTTGGAGCTATGGTATAGCTCTTGTTTGAGGCCCTGGTTTGATGTCTAGAACAAGGACAACTCTTTGCTGTAAAATTAATCTGACAGATGGCAGTGGAACCAAAGTTGCTGTTGTTGTTGCTGCTGCTGCTGTTTTTTAATGAAAAGTGGAACATCATGTTTATTTGCTGGCACAATCCTCTCACACAGGGTGCTCTTTAATAGGCAAGAGGCATGACATCCACTGAGGTAGTGGAGGGTTTCTCTAGAGAAGAGCTGAGTGTGCTCTCCCACCAACACAATGCGAATGCTGATGCTGTAGGTTTGCGCTGCTGGCGATGAGCAAGAATGGAAGTTCTCCTGTTTGACTGTTTTCTCTGTGACATAAGAAAAAGAGTCAGTGAGTAAGAGAAAGAATGAGAAAGGAGGTACTGGAGGTATAGGTGAAACGAAAAGATGTAAAACCACCTTTAAAGGACTATGGGAGGATGTATAGTTGCTGGGTAATATGAAGTGTCTACCTCTTTGAGGTTACTAACTACTTGATGTGGGACTATAAGCATCATTGTATGTTACTACTGCCAAGGTCACCTGCGCAGAAGTAGGGAAGAGCAGGTGCAAGCGGGCCTGGAAATGCTAGCTGGATAACGAAAGGGGTGATGGAAAGGTGAGAGGGTTTAAGGATTATAAGTTCCAATGAAGTTGTAAGTTATAAATTCTAACGGAGTTTGAAGTAGTTTAAGAAATAAGTTAGAAAAGGGAAGAGAAACTGAAGAACAGGGTACTTGTAACAGACAATGGGATAGGTGTGGTTATTGGCATCACAGCAGGACAACCTTAGGAGAGATGGCTGAGGTAAGGTAAAAGACATGTTTGCTGGAGCATAGAAGGTCAAACAACTGAGATACCAGGGTATCTAAAGGCTATAAAAGTCACACACACACACACACACACACACACACACACGTTGCACACACACACACACACACACACTGCCATAGTAATCTTAAATCCATCCAGAGTGGCAGAATACCTGGTAAAAAGTCTTCAAGCAACAAGGTAGGGTAACTTACAAGGTAAGGACCCACAGATTTTTGCAACAAAGAGTAACAACTTGTATAGTCCAGTTGAGCTCCAAGTCACTTTCCCAGGAGCTGGGTGGCAGATTGGCATAGGAGCAGCAGTGATGAGCGAGCATGACTCCCACTGGATCTCCAGGCCCAGTGTCAGGAGAGAGAGAAAGGACCACTTGCATGAACTCTTTAGGGAAGCGCTGTGGCAAAAAGGTTCAGACAATACTCTGACAGGGTGCTAAGGGGATAAGCCATTTGGCTGATAAGAAACTATACAATCCGAAATTGAGGAGTCAGGGGAGGTGAGGCATGAAAGGACCAGGAAGGAAAGAACATCCAAGTGTGAGTGTTGATTTGTGGACTTCCTGAGGTGACCAATGTAAAATTTTACCGTTTAGTGTTGATGACCTCCAAAGCTAGCTATTGTGGGAGCTTCGATAATACAGATCAGGAAAAGTAAGAGGGATACACAAAGTTTGGGGATAATTTCCACTCTCAGAGACAGATGTGGAAACTAGGAAAGGGGAAATATTTTGAGAAACGTAAGGAGACCTTGGAACCCCGTTCACTCATAACCAACACAACAGTGATTACTAAGAATACTAAGTCACTGAGAAAAACTATTACAGAAATCCACAATTGGTCAAAATTCAGAGAACAACAGACCATGGGATGCTCAATCCCAATTAATACATCTACACATCTACAATGTAACTAATACACCTAAGGCTCAGGGAACACCATGGAAGAGGGAATAACTGTAAGAGCCAGAGGACCAGAATGTCTGATGCAGAATAGTGTCTTCTATTAGGACAGGGAAGCTGCACTCATGAAATCTCAACAATATGGTCACTTAAGAGCTGCATGATGACAACATGAATTGACATGCCATGTTTAGATGGAGAGATACAGGCAATTAATTAGTGTCTGCTGAATCAGTCTTCTTTAGAAAGGACCCTTTCCCCCAAAGGGTTATCCAATCCTGAGTAGTCAGTCCTAAACACAAATACATATGCAAAATACTGACTGGGCTCAGCATGTGATATATATGTGTGTATAGATATAGATATAGATATAGATATAGATATAGTTATTATATATAGTTACATATAAAGTTATATACATACATAAAGTTTTATATATATATATATATATATAAATAAAGTTAAAGAAGAAGAGGTCAATTATTTGAGAGGGAGGAACATGGAAAAAGTTTGGATGGGAGAGGGAAGTGTGGAAATGATGTAAATACAATGCTTATGTATAAATTCTCCAAAAATTAAAAAAATGTTAATTAAAATATGTTGGTGAATTGATATCAGTTTATGTAATCATCATCAGTAATAATAGTTTGGAAGTTGTTTGCTTTTCTCCTATCATAAATTTCAAGAAAATTTATAATTAAATGTTCAAATATGCAATGAACCTAGAAAGCCAGTTGTCTATCAGCCACCATGCCATAAAAATAAATATAATTTTAAAATCAGAAGAGATATGGTACATTTGAAAAAAATTACAGCATGGAGGCATGTCAGAATAACCAAGAAAATTCTCGGCTGTCTATCACTCTTGAGCAAGTTCCTCTCCACAGACAATTTTCCCAGAAGATACAAGGGTTAAACCTTTCAGTGCTCGCACTGTAAAACTTGTAAAATGTGAATCTTTTAAAAGCATTTTACTCCCACCCCTTGCCTTCTTAAACAGAGTATCATAGTAATAAAAATCTTCTATTTGTATCATGCCTCATGGTTTACAAAGTGCTTTCACAAACATTATCTCATATTATCCTTCAACATCCTAGTAAAGTAGGTCCTTAACAGATTTGGCAGGTCAGTGAGAGGGGCCAGCACACAGTGTGAAAGACCTAACACAGATGAAAAGAAATACAATTTCAGCTTCCTGGTGACTTTTGGTCATTGTTATTGATAGAGATTATAATAATGTTTACTGGGGGGGGGGCAGGTGTGTCGCACGAGAACTTAATCAACTATTACACAGTATGGGCAGGCAGCAGGCAGCCTCAGAGACCGGGATAGGAGACTGCTCAGGACCGGGAGTGTCTAAGAGGAATTGGGAGGAGGGGAACCCAGGATTTGCGTTCTAGTCAAGTCTAGAAGTTTAGGAATGCTGGAAGTTGAACACCCTACGCTCTCAGATCCCTAAGTCAGTAAAAAACAAAAATACTCATTAGTCCCATTTCTCTCCTGCTACAGGTGTATTCCAAACCTGTAGTCAACTTCTCCCCTCCCCAACTTCACCTAAATTAGTCTTTGTGGTAATAATTTTGATATATCAACTTGACTGAGCCACTGTGCCAGGTATTTGGTCAAACATTACTATAGGCGTTTCTGTGAGGCCATTTTCCAATGAGTTGGACACTTAAATTGGTGGACAATGAGTAAAGCCTCATCCTGTTAGTTGAAGTCTTGAATTGAACCAAAGCTTGTCCTCTTCTAATCAAGAGGAAGTTCTGCAAGAGATAGCCTTGAACTTGAATTTCAATATTGTCTCTTTGGGATTCTAGCCTTCCAGCCTCCCCCGAATGTTTGGAGCTTGCCAACCTCTGAAGTCAAGTGAGCAGATCCCTTGAATTAAATGTTTTCTAAGTATGGATAAGTAGGGAAGGGGATGGGGGAATAGAAGAATACATACATACCCATACACATACACACACACACACACACACACACACACACACACACACACACCATTAGTTCTGTCCCTGAAGAGCTCAAAAACTACAATTTCTTTCTCAAAAATAATACAAATTTCCAGAAAAATAAAAGGGTACAATTCTCCTTTGCAAAATATGGCTCCATGCAGTGGATGGAAAGAAGAGTGCTTGTCAGAAAAGGTGATGGAATCAAGGTTGTCTAAGTTTTTATTGGAGCAGAGGAAGTCAACTTTGGGTAGTGATTCTTAAAGTTGAGTCCATGAAGACCCCAAGCCCAAAACACTGGACCCATTGTCCCTTTTCCATCTCTACTCTGGACAGTTCAGTTCAGGTCTAGTTTAACAGTTCTCATCTCATGGCTACATGCTTTCCTCTTGACCAGCTCTGTGGCTTTACTAGGTAATGCCCAGAAAGATAATTATCTGGATACATTGTGGTTAACCTGCCATTTTGTCTATGAATGATTCTGCCCAATACCCACTCAAGGTAGACAATTGATCAAACCAGCTAGCTGGCTTAGATCCACCACTATAGCTCATTGCTATAGTGCAGGAGTTGGCAAATACTTTCTGTAAAAGCCAGGTAGTAATCATTGTACTGGTTAAAAGGCAAAATCAAGGTTCTCATAATGTACATATATATAAGAGAAAACAAATTGCCACAAATTTTATCGATAAAAATTCTAAATGTTGTAACAATAATTAATAATATATTTTAAGCCAGGCAATGGTGGTGCACACCTTTAATCCCAGCACTTAGGAAGCAGAGGCAGGTGGATCTCTGTGAGTTCCAGGCCAGCCTGATCTACAAAGTGAGTTCCAGGACAGCCAGAGCTGTTACACAGAGAAACCCTGTCTTGAAAAAAAAAAAAAAAAAAAAAAAAAAAAAAAAAAATTGTAATACATGTCTACTAATGGGAAAAATAGAGTCTTTGAGGAGGATATATTAGTCAAGAGTTCTCCAGATAAACTAATAGACTATAGAATCTATCTGAAGGAGAGAGGAAGGAAAAGAGAAAGGGAGGGAGGGAGGGAGAGAGAGAGAGAGAGAGAGAGAGAGAGAGAGAGAGAGAGAGAGAGAGAGAGAGAGATTTGGCTCTTGGGATTGATAGTGGAGGCTCTCAAGTCTGAAATCTGAAGAAAGCAGATACCGGTTCAAGCCACAAGTTTACAGAACTCTCTCATACTACAGACTGGGTAAATCCCACCCATACGGCAGAGGGTAATCTGCTAACTCAGTCTATTGACTCAAATGATGCCATCATGGAAATATCCAGAAAAATGAAAACTTCTGAGGACTTCATAGTTCAACCCAGTGATACAGGAAATTAACCAATACAGAGGCATGGCATTTATTGGAACTGCACTAAATGCAGTTCACACTTAGTGCTTGTCATCATCAAATCAATGTCAATGTTCATCTGTGAACACTATGCTTAACTTGCTGAGCTGTCCAAACATATTCTATAGGCCAGAGTTTACTGTGAGCAGCAGTTGACCAGCTCTTACCACAGAATAATAGTAATAATAAAACATAATAATTAGCTCTAAAAATAAAGATAATGACAGCCAGTCTGGGTGTACTTAAGACACGACTGATTAGGCTTGAATTCCAACCTCCTTCTTTAGTGACTGAAGAATCTTCAGAAAGTTGTTGACTCCTATAATGACTCAGTTTCCTTCTTTTGGAAGCGGGTATAT